>NW_004525101.1:51838-53353 GCF_000260255.1 Octodon degus
AATCCCAGGTGCTACTCGTTTAGCATTTGTTTGGCCTTTAGGTCTTTAGGTCTGGCTCACAGCAGGAGCATCCGCCCCTCCCACAGTTGTAAGGCATCTCATCTTGTGTGCTGTCTCCTTCGAGGGCCTGGCCCTGTCTGACTGCCTATAATATTTCTGTCTAACTCGGCTGCCTGTAACACTGGGAGGGATTTCTCTCCTCAAGCTGAAGTACAAATGGCAGTACTGACTTTTGGATGAGGGAGGCATTGGTCCATACCAATGTTGCAAAATAATTACAAAATTTTCTTCAGAGTCATCAGTTGACAGGAAAAAGCCTTTGTCTCACTGCAATGGCCATTGCAGACCCCATGTCACAGTCCCAAACCCTCAGAAGAAACATGGGGGAGTCCCACAGGCATCCACCTATATGTGAAAGTGATGAATCTTCTGAAGATATTAGGGGTCCATCACAACATTGCAAGCCAAGACAAGCTCTGCTCTCTAGAGCCCCTCTGTCCCATACCTGCAGGAAGACAGCTAACTCAGTCTTGCACAGCCAGCTTGCTCTCTGTAGCATAGCTCTTTGAAAAAGGGGACAAGATGGCATGGGAAATCCCTATCCCAAAATAGTAGGCTTTAAGATTGGAATGTTGTCCACAGCAATGGTGACCATGCTGCCCTTGGGTATGCCTTAATAATCTAGGGAATAAACCAAGAAGCCTGTGACACTAAATTATTATGGGACAGACTGTGAGGTTCTTCATGGTCAGAATCAGGCACAACATAAGGACATATGAACTGTGTCTCCACCAGGCTTTGCCTAAGACTCCGAGGTTGCCTCTGAAATCTGTTTTCTACACACAAATAGCCCTACATGCAAAATGATGTCACATCTTAGTTTGATTTTCTCCTTGAAAGAAGAGCACTTGTCTCCATTTTAGCCAAACCTGGCCCTATTTCCATGCCTTGATAGGTGCACAGCTGGCTCAGTTTTGTCTTAGTCACAATTGGCCTTAAGCAATGCAAATGGGTCTAGCCTGGGTGCTGATGTGCAGTCTTTAAAGCCATGTGAGAGCTCAGTGATACCCTGCCTACAGCTCCCAAGTGTATGTGTGAGGCAGGCTGAGACTGAGTGTTGACAAAGAAGCCAGCTAGGATGCTTGAGCCAGGGAGAGGACTACACTCTCAATCAGAGGCAACTTGTCAGATACAAAAGTTACATTTCTTGTCATATAGGTCCTGCTTTATCTTGGTCTTAACCATCCAGCAGAAAAATATAAACCCAAGGTATTAAAAAATAAAGCCATATTAATATGCCACACTGTAAAAGTCTCAAGTCAATAACTTCTGACATGTCCATTTCTGTGGATATCCCACTACTATTATGGACTATATTGGATTATTTTGCTGAATTCAAGCACCTACAATATTTGAATGGCAATGGAACACCCATCTCTTACAAAATTAAGCAAAAAAGTGGGATATAAATGAAGGGCCAGTTTGTAGTGAAAAAAATATATATATCTGTATATA
>NW_004525101.1:53504-63126 GCF_000260255.1 Octodon degus
GTGAGGTTCGAACTCCAGCAACCTGAGGCTGACAGCTTTGTGGAAGCAGCCACTTAAAGGACTGAGCTAGGGCCAGGCCCCCTGGAATAATGTTTTTTTTTTTTTGTTCCTCGAATGCCTTCAGGGAGTAATAGTGTTTAGACAAGATGATAAGTCTGCAACTTGTACTATGAATAACTATCACGAAGGAAACAATATGTGATATATTAATTATTGTAACTGTCCTACTAACCTGTTTAAAAACTGTCTCATTGCTATTTCTTTCTCAGTAAAATTAATTAAAAACTAAAGAAATAAAAATAAACAATATTAAAATAAACCAAAACAAAAAGAAGAAAAAAGAAATATTTTTCATAGGCACTAAAGAGTAAAGATGAATTATATCTGCTAACAAGCTTAGCCATGACATCTAAGAATGTTAGTGTCACACTTACTTTCTTGCAGCTGTAATGCTGTGTCCATGGCACAGTGTGATTGTGTGCACATGGCCCTATTTCTCCTCTAAGTCTGTGGGGTAAAGCATTCCAGGTCTTTGTTCTATCATTTGCTTGCACTTCAATTGACAGAATGCGTGATATTTACCAGCACATTGTATCACTCCCCCCACCCCAAGACTTAGCCAGCAAGGGTGTCTGCATGCCCATTACTGTACAGTTCCCTGCATTGCCCCCTGGTGGCTGGAAGCGGACAAGCACCTTGTTGAGGTTGTACAATACCTGTCTGATTTTATATGCTATAGCTCTTGCTTTCTTTCCAACACCAAGCTTTATTTTCCTAAGAAGGAGACAAAGGAAACCAGAGGAAGAGTTAGTGATGATGATTCTTAAAAAAAATGTGCCATTAGAAGTAGAGACTCCCTGGAAACTTGCTTGAAATCAGGCATCTGGTAACAGCTAAGAGGAAATTCATTATCTAAATGTTAAAGTATTTTTCTTGTAGGATGCTTGGGTGTACCTGAGTGAATCTACCCCATTGGGCAGCGAAGGCTGGATAGGTGGCGCACACCTGCGATTCTTGCACTTGGGAAGTTTAGGCAGGAGGATCACTGCTAATTCCAAACCAGCCGAGGCTACATAGGGAGTTCAACACCAGTCTGAACTGCATAGTGAGACCTTGTCTCAAAACACAAAAGAAAACAAAAGTTAGCCAAGTTGCAAACAACCGAAAGAACAAAGACCCAAGAAGCTTTTTCCAGGAGGCTTTGCCCCACCGACTTAGAGGAGAAATAGGGCCATGTGTGCATAGTCACACTGTGTGAGGGGGCTACAGATGCCAAGAACTCCAGGAGGCTGACACAGGAGGGCTGCTATTTCCAGCACAGCAAGGATACCTAACCTGGTGAGTCTGTATCTGAAAAACTAATCCATCAATCCATCAATCCATCCATCCATCCATCCATCAATCAAACAATCAATCAATCGACTGAGCACATAGCTCACAGCAGAATTCTAGGTGAGCCTTTCATCTGCATTGTAGCAGGAAGAGGTAACAATATGGCTGAAGCAGGGATTGGAATGTTTGATTTAGGGAGTCAGTATTTTCAATAACATTATTGTTTCTGATTATAGAAGAAAATATTCAATGCAAACATATTAACAAGTTTAGAAACAAAGGCAAACCTAAAAAACAAAATTTTGAGAAACAATCAGCTGTTACCTCACTAGGCAAAGATTGACAATGTTCATATTCAGAAATTTCCAACCAGTATATTTTCTGACTATACTGCAAATGAAGATGTGTGCTGCTATACCTCTTATTCTATGATCCATTTTTCCTTAGCAACATGAAGGGGACCCTTTTTCAAGCCATACACATTCTCCTAGAGTGTAACTTACACCGGCCTGCCATCGGGGAGATGTGTATTTCATTCCATTGCTTTCCCTCCCCCACCACAGCGGGAGATTTGATAAGCATGTGGGAAATTCTGCTGTTGGGTGGGGGGGTGGACACTTCTTAGAAGTTATTGTGGGTGTATGTGACAACCAGGGTGGGAGCTTGTTTTCTTTTTGTGGTACCAAGGATGAAATTGGGGACCCTGCGCTTGCCAGGCAAGCGCTTAGCCCTCTGAGCTATCTCCTCAACCCGACTCTTATTATTTATTTAGTCTTCATTTATACTTTCCTTTCATTTGTCTTTCCATTTCTCACCCAAGGGAGAAAATATGATGTTAACACCCAGGAGTGTGATTTATTTCTCGTATGAGTCTGCTCTCAAGTTTCAACAATTTACCTATAAAAGTTTCAAGTTGACTTTTCTTTTTTTCTTCTTCTTCTTCTTTTTTGGCATTTTAGGGAAAGATTTACAGGATGTTCAGGATCTCACTACTAGATTGGACTCTAGTGATCCGCCTGTTTACAGCCTCTGAAGAGCTGGGATTACAGGCGAGTGACACCACGCCCAGTCTCAATTGCCATCTCAGTGCGCCCCCAGCTTACTTTTCCTCATGGCTGAGTAGTATTCTCTTGTATATTAAAGAAAAAGAAAACCCATGAGAGAATTCCTTGACCGCCCTAAATTTTCTCTCTGTCCTCAAAGAAAATAAAACCCCTTGCCCTTTTTCCTTCTGCCTGTTTCTCTGCTGCGCCATTCACCTGAAAAGCACCTATCATATGATGCCTTTGTGACTTGGATAGATAGGCGTGTGTGAGGCTCCGGGGGGCGAAACCCCCAGTTGAGCCCTCTGCCTAATGGCCGAGCTTCCCTCTTCCGCGATCTGCCTCTTGCCATTGCCAGCTTGCATGCAACTCCCGTCAACCTCACATCTCACAGGTAAGCTGAGCTCTCCGGCTTCCGGTTCTCTTCTTCAGGCGTTTGCTCTCTTCGCTTTGCCTCGTGTGCATACCCTCCCCCTGTAGCTGTCCCCTGCCATCTTCGGAAATTTGCGGGGCCCTGTGTCTGGAAGTCTAACCGTCTCTGCTACCCCCCACCCCAAGTGATCACCCTGGCCCCCAGTGATGACTAGAGGGACCTAGCTTTGGGGACTTCACTTTCGCTCTTCTTAGCTTTGAGAGCTGGTGAAAACCGCTTCCCGGGCTTAGAAGTCCGTTCTGCCTTAACTCGGTAAAGCCCAGTAGCCTATCAGCACCGGCAAATGGCAAAACATCCCCTATATTCAAGCTTTTTTCTCTTTGAGAACGCGTCCTTCCCTTCCTCTCCCCCGGCTCTTCCTCAGCTGCACAGAGGGTCCTGGACGCTCTCAACTCTTACCGCTCCCTGAGCCCTTCCTCTGCCTCCTTGGATCCTCCGGGAGACACCCCGATGCTCTGCACCCCCTTTTCCCCAGACTCGTCAGTCTCCTCCACTGCAGTCTCCAGAGCCTCCAGCCTCGATGCCCCTCTTCCTTTCATAGCCTCTCACCCTACTGTTAATCTCTCACCCCCATCTCTCTTTCCACAGTTGCTTAAACCAAGGATAACTCCCCTGCGGACCAGAGCTCCTGCACCACCTCAGCAGGTGCAGCCACATCAGCGCAGGCCAGGCCCTACTAAGGGCTCCTCCAGCCGCTCTCCGTGCTGTGCCCTCCTCTGAGCACCTCTGCTGTGGCTGCTCCACCTTCTGACGTCTCAACCTTCAGTTGGCCTACTTCCTCACATTCTCGACGTCCCTCTCCCCTTGTAGCCACAGTCCTTTTCCTTCAGGCTTTTCACTTTAACAGTTTTCCCCCCAACAGCGTGTGCCCCTCCCTCTGCTCTTCATCAAGCTAAAGACAAGACAACAGCCCACGGAGCACACTGCCCTTTCCAGCGAGCCCACCGCTCACATTTTCCTCTCACGCCCCTCCAGCCACCTCCAGTCTACACAGCGAACTTAGACACCTGTTTCCCTCAGGCCAGCCTACAAGTCCACGACTTGTACACATCGGCGTCCCTCTGTTGTGCTGTGCCTAATCCTTATGCCCTGCTGTTTGCTTGCTCCCACTCAAATCTGATACACATTAAACCTAAACATATATGAACTATAAATATTAGAGGTACTTAACTTTTTTTTTTCCAAACTCTTCTTATAAGGGATCTCTACTAATTGACTTACAAAAGTTCTGACTAGTCTCTCATAATTAGAAACCTACAAAGTCACATAATTTAACCTGGCCAGAAATATTTGACTACACTCTCATTTTATAAAGATGTCTGCGTGTCCTGTGTGTACTTGTTTGTTTTTATGTCATTCTTTAAACAGCTGTTCCTTTTTTATTTGAGCTCTAAAATATAAAGTCAAAAACATGCTTTCTCCCGAGTTACCAGCTGGTCTAACTGGTATCAAAATTAATTTATAATTAAATAAAAGTCATTAAAATGGGGAGAGATTATTAGACAAAACTCTTGATTGGTGGATAAAGGGTGGCCAAACTTTGTTCATCAATAAAGAACCCCTAATAATCTCCTTAAAAGACACTCCTGATAATTCAGTCAGAGGTCAAAACAAAGTTTTTCAAAAATTAAAACAAAGTTTTCTAATTATTGAAACTGTCCTACTAATTTTTTGAAACTGTCTCATTGTTACTTGTTTCTCAATAAAATTATGGAAATAAAATAAAGTTTTCTCATGAAGGATGCTCAATATATTAAATATATTCATGCCTTCCAAATGTTCAGTAGTCTACAAAGTAAATTTTCTTCCAGATTTAAACATAATGTCTTTCTCTTATGCTCCAGGCATTCATAATAAGAGGATCCTGTCAAGCCAACATGAGGTCATCAATCAAATGATAATTTTCTAGCTACAACTTATATGATATGTATCCTATGTATATGCCATTACATTTGGCGACGCCAAAACAAAATGGAGATTTCATCATGTGTTATGACTGTTGTGCTGCACTACAATGTATGACTATTGATGCCAAATGTTCTCTACAGAAGTATATAACTGTTGTCCATTAACATTCTGCAGAGATTTAACTACCCAAATGTCCATGATTGGTAAGAAGTAACAGTTCCCTGGTTACACTTTATATTTCAAGGTACTTGATACTCAGATAAAATTCTAATAATCAAGTGTATTGCTCCAAACTAAGCATACTAGTATAGACTCACATTCTCCTAAAGGAACAATTGTTATTTGCCAAAGAGATGCTTACGCCACTGACCTGTGTCCCCAGCACAGGATCAATTGTTACTAATTCCTATTTTTATATCCCTATCTGTTCCTGACATTCATGCCAAGCTTAAGACACAGATCTTGGGCCTCAAACACCATAGGAAAACCTAATTATTCTAACTTTCCTTATCTTCAGTAATAGAGACCAAAATTAACTATACACAATGCCAATTTTTGACTGCAATACTCGTGACTCCCATCAAAGCAAGACCTTTACAAGGTAATGCTGAGCCTAAACAATGCTGCCACCCAACTGACAAGTGTGATAAAGAAGGACACTGGCACAAAGCTACTCCAACCTGCAGTCATCACTGGGACATATACAAGCTTGAAGGTCACTGGAAATGTGCCTGCCCTGTCAGCCAGATAGCAGGTAAATCATCCAGTTCCCTACCCTCACAGGAAAACTCAGTACAGCCAGATCCATCAATACTTGACCTGCTTGGTCTTGCTGCTGATGAACAACAACAGAGCTTGGTTTCTATGGCCCACATCAAGGTACCTCCAGCCCACATTCATTCTTCATCATTCCCTTACACCCAGATTGCCAAGACCTCTTTGCCTTCACACAGACTGATCCAGACACTCTCCAATCTCACCAGCTCACGGACAGTCCTACCTCAAGCTTTCAGAGATAGCCTCCACTTCTTTATTCAAGCCCTTGCTGCTGTTCTTAAAATCCTTGACCTCAAACCCAGCCTGCTCCTACAATATATGGATGACCTCCTCTTTGCTCCCCATCTCATGCCCTGGCCCTACAACACACAGCTACTCTTCTCAATTTTCTGACAGAACAAGGTCATAGTGTCTCTCTCTCCAAAGCCCAAGTAGCCTCACCAAAAATCAAATATCTGAGACTCACCCTCATTCCTACTCATGCAATCACAGCAGACTGCAAGGATCTCCTTTGGTCCAGGGAGGTAGCACACCTGAGTTCAATCCCTGGTTCCACCAAAAAAAAAAAGAGCATAAAGCTTTCCTTTATGACCTTCAGGTGCCAACCACAAAACAGCAAGTCTTCTCCTTCCTCTGATACTTGCTATGACAACATACAGATTTCTGCCTTTCTCAACCAGTGGATACCATTCAGTCGACATCATCTGTATCCCTTAGCGACTTAATATATCTCAACTCATCTAAGCCTACAGGACTAGAGCCAATGTGGACAGGCCCCCATTTGGTCATCCTCTCAACAGCAGCAGCGGTAAAAGTTGCCATCCTGCCTCCTGGCTCCACATCACCCGAGTCAAGCGATACTCAGACAACTCCACTCCATCCGAGGACTCTGCCCCTCCTGATCCTAAACCAGTGACTCCTAAACGGTCTTCACAACTCTTATCACACCTCTCCGTTTAACTAGAGGTTCAAAACCCCTGGGTAACTCATGTATTGTTTCCCCATCTTGTTCACAGCTTACTATTTTGTTAGTCCTTTCCTTTGTTGTCAGTCTTTGGGCTGTCTGCCCTGAAGATTTTTCAGGTGCCACAAAAAGTAGCCTTTATACTCTTACACTTTGCGACAATCTCTGGGATCCCCACCCTTTTCTGCCTATCATAACTTCAGCGACTCTCAAACATGATCTTACTGCTGAGCTTCACTGTCCTACTTCCAATTCTCTCCAGTCCATCTCTAGATGCCCTGTCTAACCTACTTATGCCATCACACTTTCCCTATCAGACCAAGGGGTAATGTCTCACAACCTTACTCCATCATACCCCAAGGCTGTTTTTCAGGTTCCTTATTGCCAACTGGTGCCAATTCAACATACCTGGGATAAAACAGACACAAAAAGACCACGTCAAGGTATCCAACTCACTCAAAAAGTAAGAGCCACTCACATTCCAGTCCTAATCAGAGTTCCTTCAATCTTGGATACAAGCCTTCCCTAATAAAAACTTGTAGCCCTGGCTAAAACACCTGGCACTAACTTCTACATGGGCATCAACTGTCAACACCTGGCACTAACTTCTACATGGGCATCAACTGTCAATCTGTCAACCCTCCTTTCCCCCAAGAAGACATCCCCATTCAGTAGGAAACAGTCTAAGAGACTCGATGCTTCCTTTCATAACGACCAAAAGACAGAAATAATGGGTTTGGGCCCTAGTGTGAATTACTAAAATTGTGGTGGTCATCTAATATGGCCGATGCCCTTAAAACAAAGGTCTATGCTCCCAGGACCACCTCCCCCTTCTTCTCCAACTGAGCCCAGGACATAATTTACTTTCACCATTCCCACCACCTCAGGGAAGACCCACCATCAGCTCCCTCTGGTATTTCTAAACATCTGCATCAAACAGGACCCCCGGGAGGAGGGCATATAAGCCTCAGCCTCCCTTTGTCTAGCTCAGAGAATTCCTTGACCTCCCTAAATTCTCTGTGTCCTCAAAGAAAATAAAGCCCCTTTCCCCTTCACAAAAAAAAAAAAAAAAAAAAAACTTTTATCCATTCCTCAGTTGATGGGCATTTGGGTTGTCTCCAAATTTAGGCATTACAAATTGTGCTTAGGTATGAAATCATGCAAACACATATATCACATAGATTTGATGTTTTTAACTATTCTGGGGGAAAGCTGGATCAAATGGAACCTCTAATCCTAGTTTGTTTGTTTGGTTTCTTTTATTTTTTATGGAATTTCCTCACTGACTTCAACAGTGGTTGCACCAATCTACACTTCCACCAACAGTGGAGAAGGGCTTCTTTCTCCACCTATCCCCACTAGTATTTGTCATTGGTTGATTCCTTGGTGATACTCTTTCTTTCTACAATGAGATGGAATCTCAGTGTTGTTTGAATGTACATCATCTCTTGAATAACCCAGTGATGTGCCACAGTTTTTCATATACTTATTTGCTGTTGTGTTACTTCATTGGTGGAGTAGATATTCATCTGAGATACCTTTTTTTTTGTAGTACCAGGGATTGAATCAGGACCCTGTGCTTGCCAGAGAGGCTCTTATTCTACTGAGCTATCTCCCTGGCCCTCCGATGCCCATTTAGAATTGAGTCTTTGAATTTCAGAGATTTGATTTTTCTCAAGTTACTGTATGTTCTTCATATAAGTCCTTCGTCTAAGGGACAGTTTGCTAAAATTTTTCCCACTCTTGGGTTGTCTTTTCATCTGTGGGTCATTTCTTTTGTTGTGCAAAAAAAAGCTTTTTAATGAAGTAACATCTGACTATTGATTCCTTGAAATCCTTCGTGTGTGATCGGAGTTTTGAAGTCTCTAACTATACCTATGACTTCAAAATCTCTACCTATTTTCTCATCCAGGATATTTAGCATTTCTGTTTTATTATTTAGATCTTTGGTCTATTTTGACTTTAATATAGCAACCGGTTGTAAACATGTGTCTACTTTTAGTCTTTGGCATGTGGAAAGCCAGTCTTTCCAGGACCATGTCCTAAAGAACCTGTCTTTCTTTCTTGAGCATGTTTGGACCCTTTGTCAGATTAAGGTGGCTGCGTGTGTTTGGAGTTGTGTCTGCACTTTCTAATCTGTTCCACTGATCTTCAGGTCTGTTTCCTGCACCACCGATACCATGCTGATTTTATTACAGTAGCTTTGGGTATAATTTCAAATCAGGGATTGTGATGCCTCCTGCTTTGCCTTTGTTGTTCAGGACTGCTTGTATTATTATGTATCTCATTAGGTTCCAAATAAATTTTAGGAATATTTTATCTAATTCTGTTAGATGTGCTCTTGGAAATTTTATTGGAATTTCACTGAATCTGTATAAAAATTTGGAAATTATGTCCAATTTGACTATGTTGGTTCTTCAGACCCAAGAGCAAGGAATAGATCTTAATTTTCTAATACCCCTTTAATTTTTTTTTGATGTTTTATTTTTAGGGAAGGGTCTACAGGGTGTTCAGAGTCTTAAGATTAGATGGGAATCATAGTGATCTGCCTGTTTACAGCCTCCCAAGAGCTTGGATTACAGGTGCGTGCCACCATGCCCAGTCTCAGTTGCCCTCTTGGCATGCCTGGGGGGGCAGAGCTGGCACAGCAGGGCAGGGAATCAAAACCCCAACCACTGCGCCTGTTTGCAGGCCCTTTAATCTGGTGAGATATTTGGCTGGCCTTTGATTTGTTTTTTTAAAGCACTATTGTTTTCTGTGTAAAGATCTTTTACTTACTTTGTTAGAGTGATTCCTAAGAATTTTTATTTTTAATACTATTGTAAAAGGTGTGTTTCCCCTCATTTCTCTCTTCGTGAATTTGTTCTTTGTGTACAGCAATATTATTAATTTTAGAGTGTTTGCTTTATATCTAGGTACACTACTGAATCCTGTGAATAAATCTAGAAATGTTTTGTTGAAATTTTTGGAATTATCTATGTATAGTATCATGTAATCCTAAAATAATGATAATTTAACTTCTTCCTTTCATATCACTATTCCTGTCACCTATTTCTTGTGTCTAACTGTTCCAGCCAATGTTTCCAGAATTAATTGAATAGGAGTGATTATACTCAAGATTATTGTCTTGCCCCTGATTTTTATTTATTTATTTATTTTAAATTT
>NW_004525101.1:63708-66685 GCF_000260255.1 Octodon degus
AATTCCCCCACAACCCTTTGGTCTCCTGACGTGGACTTGTATGAGACACTACAATGAGTGCCGGACCTTCAACCTTTGATCCTTTGAATCTTCAGCAAACAGACAGCCTTTTTGCATTGTGCCTGTGACTCAGTTACTCTTCTCTCATTGCTGGGACAAATACCTGATGACAAAAATAAAGGAAGGAAAGGTTTATTTAGCTCATAGTTGCTGGAGGTTTTATTCAATATTCAGCTGGCTCCAAGGTAAAGCAGCACATGGCAGAGGGCAGCAGTTCATTTTCACAGCAAAGAGCAGAGAGCCAAGGGAAGAGTAGCAGCTACAATGGCTAGAGAGGAAGTCTGTCTCCCTTAAATTGCATTCAGGCCATATGTCCCAGTCTGGGAGTAGTACTCAGACCCATAATCCCAGCAGCACTATAACTCATAATCCCAGTAGGTCATGAGTTAATCTCAAACTCTAGATGTTCCCACCTCATGACTGCATGAGTCTTTGAAGGGACAACTAAACAAAAATAATGACATTCCACCCCTGAATCCCCAAAATCTCATTCACATCCCCCTGTGCAAAAGCCATTTTACTCCACCTTTAAGACTTTCCAAAGTCCCAACAGTTTCAGCATTGCTGAAAAATCCAAGTCCCAAGCCTCCTCTAAGATCCAAGTCAAACTCTGAGCTGTGAGCCCCTGTACAAAAGAAAAGTTAAACACTTCCAACATTCAAAGGCACAACACAAACATTACCATTCCAAAAGGTACACAAGGGCTGGGGAGATAACTCAGTGGAATAAGGGCTTGCCTGGCAAGCTTAAGGTCCTGAGTTCAATCCCTGGCACCTCATAAATAAATAAATAAATAAATAAGTAAGTAAATAAAACAAAAGAACCAAAAGGTACACAAATCAGGATACCAAACACTGGGACTAAAGCAAGTCCAAAATCCAGAACAATTAAGAACTATAAATCTATGTGGGACATCTGAAGCAATCTGTGGCAAATTGTGAACTCCGAGTGGCTCCACGCCATGGCACTCTTGGTGGTACCTCCCATGGCATCTCTCTTAAACTGGACTTGCTCTCACTTTGCAGTTTCCCTTAGATGATCCACATTCTTGGCTTTTCCAAACCTGTGGTGATTCCACTGAATAGGCTTCTCACAGCTTCACACACTGCCTTCTCAGGGACACACTGCTTGCCCTCCCAGGCCTTCTTCTGAAATCTAGGTGGAAGCATTTTTAACCTCAGAACTCCTGCATTCTGCATGCACCTAAAACTAGTGCCACATGGATGATGCCAATGTCTGCTGCCAGCTGGAGCAGTAGCCAGGCTACCTTGTCTCTTGGCTATAGGTATTGAGCTCCTGGATCACTGAGCACTCTGGTCTTGATTCTGAGGAATAAATTCTTCATGCCAGTGCCATTCTGGAACCTGGTGTGGCCACGGCCACCATTCTGGCACATGGGGCTCAGTGCCTTTCCCATCAAGGCAAAGTCCCTCACATTTGCCATTCTGAGACTGCAAAGGGTGGAGATCTGCTGCCTTCAGTGGTGTCCTCAGGCCATCCTCTCAATTCTCTTGTTCCTGCCTGACAATGGAAATCCTCTCAGCTCTATCTTTGCAGTCCACAGCTTTACTGGAGCTTCCTTTCTGGCTAAACTCACACTATCTTAAATCATTCTGTTGGGCTCTTTCTTCTTCATTCTCAACACAAATCTGGCCTATAGCCACCAACAACAGCCATGATACTCCCTCAATATTTTGCTGCCTTAAAATTTCTTTTGAAAGATTAATCGGTCCACTAAGCTTATCTCGGTTTCAGGCAAAGTCTCTGGACATGAGCAAAATTCAGACAGATGATTTGCCAAGCCAAAACATAGATCTTCTGGAGTCCAACAACCAATGCAGTCCTTCTTCCCAGCAGAAACCTCCCCAGCCTGATTTTTACAAGTAGGCTTTCTCTCAGCTTAGATTCTTCATGTCTATTAAGGTTTGTCTTATATATTCAGTGTTCCTGTGTTTGGTGCATACATATTTATGAGTGTTACCGCTTCCGCTTGAATTTTTCCCCTAACCAGTATATAGTGGCCTTCTGTATTGCACTTCATCATTCTTGGTTTGAAGTTGAGACTGTCTACGAACAGATTGCTGCCCCTGCTTTTTTCTGAGGTGCTGGGGCATGTAGTATTGATTTCCGTCCTTTGATTTTCAGCCTATGAATGTCTTTAAGAGTTAAGTGTGTTTCTTGTATACAGCATATTGTTAGATTTTGTTTCCACTGTGCCAGTCTATTTCTCTTAATTGGTGAATTGAGTGCATTTACATTGATGGTTATAATTGAGATGTGTTGACTTATGATTGACATGTTATTTACCTGCTGTTCTTTATTCCTTTATCTCCTGTGTTTAATTGTTTGCCCTATTTAATGGGTTCCTTCTGTTCTCATTCATGGACTTCTGATCATTTTGATCCCTCTCTAGAAATCTTTTAGTAGTCTGTGTAGGGTTGGCTCTGTCATCATGAAATTCTTTAGCTGTTCTTTGTCATGGAAGTATTTCACTTCTCCATCAAACTTGGAAGCGAGTTTTGCAGGGTATAGTAGTCTGGGTTGGAATTTGTTTTCATACAGGACTTGAAGTACTCTGCTTCATGCTCTTCTTGCCTTCATGGTTTGTGAAGAGAAGTAGGCCATAATTCTAATAGATTTTCCTTTGAATTTGATTTGCATCTTTTCTTTAGCAGCTCTCAGTATATTATTTTTGTGCTGGATTTCTGGAATATTGATTATTATATGTCGTGGTGTGTTTTTAATTGGGTTGAAGTTATTTGGCATTCTGTATGCTTCAGTTACTTGAATGTCAGATTGTTTCCTCATATATTGGGAAGTTTTCTGCTATTATTTCTGCCCATATCTTTTTATATCATTTGTATTGACACCATCTTTCTCATTGATGCCTATTAGTCTCACATTGTTCATTTTGCAT
>NW_004525101.1:74320-80143 GCF_000260255.1 Octodon degus
TCATTAATTCTTTTACTGCAGAGTTTTTTTCAGATTGGGTTTCCTCCAGATGTTTCTGTGTTTGATTCTTTACTCAGATGGTATGAATTCAGAGATTTCTTTATTTATTTCAGAAATTAATTCTGCTCTGAGTTCCTCAATACCTTTTTGCTGTTCTTTCTTTACTTGTGACGCCGCTAATTCATACATTTCAGCTGAGTTAGGAAACTCTGTACTTGTTCTGGGTGGACACTGGGTTTCCCCCATATGTTTCTGTATTTGATTCTTTGCTAAAGATGCTATGAATTTAGAGATTTTCTTTTTATTTCAGGGATTAATTCTGCTCTGAGTTCCTCTATACCTTTCTGCTGTTGTTTCTCTACTTCCAATGCTGTTAATTCATTCATTTCAGCAGAGCTAGTATACTCTGTACTTGTTATGGGTGGGCTCAAGGCCTGAGTTTGCATTTTGCTCCTTGTCTTTGTCATTTCATATAGCACTGACCTCTGACCTTTGGTGTAGAGTCTTGGTGCAGTTATAACCTTAGCACCTACTGAAATTCAGGTGAAGATCTATTAAGTTTAAGTTTATCCAGTTATGCCTGGCCTGGGTCTAGCTGTTATATTCAGCTCTTTCCTGCTGCAACCCATGGAAGTGAACCTGTTGTGCCCCTCTGGCACAACAGTGAACCTGTGGTGACCCTCTGTTGTGCCCCTGGCCCAGGGGGCACACGGGAGTGCAGAAGCTCTCCCACACACTAGCAGGGCCTGGGCTTGGCCTGGATCTTGGGGTCCCAAGAGTGTTACAGAATTTCTCACTCACTGGGCAGGCTTGGGGGTAGGGCCCCAGGGACATGGAGTGGTCCTGAGGACATGGTTGAGGGTCTCATTCTTGCATCATGCCTGAGTTTTGGTTCAGAGAGGTCTCAGAGGTGCAGGGAAGCTGGAAGCTCTCCCACACACTCACTAGGTCTGTGCTGGGCTGACACTCACCAATTCTATAGGACATACAAAAATACAGGAAGAGCCAAGACACTCTTTCAAAAACCAAGAGTGTTTGCTCTACCAGAAATAACATAGAATATAAAATGTGGACTGTAAGGATCCATTGGTCTTACTGTGAATTGTTCTATGTGGGCAGACACAGTGGCAATAATGAGAAAGATAGACAAGAAGACAAAAGCTGGGCTAGGTGATCAGTAACCTTCCTGATGGGCAAGACTCACATGCCAGCACAAGGAAACCCATGTTTATTTATACCTTTTGCAAAGTTAGTAACATGTGACACAAGGTTGCCTCGTGACTAGTAGCTGACATTAACCAGTCAGAATGCTTATGTCAGGACTGAGGTAGCTTGTTGGTTTTAGGCACTGAGGCCTAGTCCCACCTACACACCTTTGACTGATTTTCAATCTTCCATAGCTCACTACAGATCACTTGTTCACATAAAAGTCCAATATCTGCTCACTGGCAGGCAGCACTGTGCCTTGTGTTTAGTCAAAGATACTGACTGCTTCCATCTGGCAGTTGTGCCACTCCCTGCTCCACGGCATTCAGCAGCACACAGAAGACAACATGGAGAGGCACATTTCTTAACAGCCTTAGACACTGTTCACTGTGTTGGCACTTACATGACATGTATTTCTTTCATGATATAGGCAAAATGTCAATCACACGTTCCTCTTCAGGAAGTGGGTGGAGGAAGGGGAGGAGGGTAGCCCTGGCAAGCTGTCATTGCCCAGTAGTAACTCTACACTAAGCAAGGGGACACCCATGCCCACAGGTGGCCCGTATTATTGCCACAGAGGTCTAAGTGCTGTTGCTGACTCAGCTTTCACAAATGAAACTCACACTGAAGTTAGAGTGTATTGTGAGTAACAGACATATTTAATCAGACTGCATATTGAATAAAACCTTCTCCTGAATGCGAGAATATAGACCTAGATCATTCCGACAAGTTCAGGGGGAAAAGGGTTTTGGAAATAGATAGAACAGAGTTATTCAAGATGCCATTAGAAGAATCTACTATGAAAGAAGAATATGGGTGAACCTGCAGTTGGGGGGTCTGAGTCCTTTTCAGGACATGGCAACCAGTCTGAGGGTCATAAACACAAATGATTCCCGGGGCCAGGTGAGTGCAATTGCTGGTTGAACAGGTAAGAGTCAGAAGGGAGAGGCCCTTGCAGTAAAGACCCCTGCTATTGCATCTTCTCCAGAGGCTGTCACTGCTCAGCTCTGACTGACATGGTGGATCAATGGAGTAATGACATGCACACCAACCAACATCTGCAGGTTTATTTATTTTTTTTTGCAAGCCATGACCATTTAATTCAGTTCAAAAACTTGAGATGCAAACCTAACATATAACCTTCCTCTTTTTTCTTTTTTTCGGGCGGGGTGGGGGAGAACTGGGGATTGAACTCAGGCCATTGTGCATGCCAAGCAAGCCTTTATTCTACTGAGCTATGCCCCATCCCTGCCCCACCTTTTTTTCCCACACCTTTTTTTTAAACCTTCTTATATTACATAACTGCAAATAAAATTTCTTTTCAGGGGATCAGTGTAATTAAGGTGGAATTGTCTAAATAAACTTCTAATGCCATTCTTAAAGTATTAGAGACTATATTGAGAATAAACTTAAACATTACTCTTTTTGGGATTAATGATAAATGATGAGGTACAATGAATAGCTTCTGTAGATTTCTTAGACCTAGACCACTAAATAAGAATGCACTGACTTTAACTACTGGTGGCTTTTTAAGAATGGGAGATCTGTGTTGCTGAGTACCCACTCTTTCTTCATGTGTGGCACCGGGGATTGAACGCAGGACCCTGCACTTGCCAGGCAAGTGCATATTCTACTGAGCTATCCCCCAGGCCCTTGAGTACCCACTCTTTAATGCAAAGACTTATGTTTACTTTTTCAAATGGTTCAATCTCACTAACATGTAAAACCTTAGCAGACCCCTAATAAAAGACCATTTTTTAAAACTGGGCCATTTTAATGTTTTACAATTTAATAAACAGTTTTCTTGATGGATGTAGTCATGAGAGTTGTTCAGCAGTATTCAAGTTATGGTTTTCCTGATTAGTCTGTAGTCTTCAAATGTAAGAAGTCACTGTATGAAACATCTGTCAAACTAGTAAGACTGCACTGATGCATCCATCATTTTCAGGATTGTTCGTTACCTGGGAATATTTACCCCAAATAACCTTGCCTCCTTGTATCACAAAGCCAAACTCACTCATGTTCACCTCAATCACTGTTCCTTTGGTAATAACACCCAAAGTTGTATACAATTGCAATGAAGGCTTCTTTTTCACACCAAGTATTGGCAGGCAAAAGGTGGCTTTCTGTTCAGGATGTGCTACATGGGACTTCTTAAAACATAAACCCATTGGCCTAATGAATCGTTCATATTTAAGTGGTTTTCTTGTAAAGCCATCTCCTACAAAGCAGACTTTAGTAACCATCCTCTTCAGTGCCTTCTTTTTTCTCTTTCCCATTCAAATAACTTAGTTTTTTTAATTTATTTTATAAATAATTTTACTGAGAAACAAATAGCAATGGGACAGTTTCATAACTGATAAGTAGGAGAGTTTCAATAATTAATACAATGCATATTGTTGTCTTCCTAGTGGTTATTCTTATTAGAAGATTCAGACATGATATCCTTTCTAAATACTATTAATACAACTCTTTCTATTCATGGAATTAAGAGAAAGTAGCTGTATGTCTATCCTAACTATTTTGTGTATACAGATACAAAATGGTCCTTCATTTGTATCCCATTTTTTTGTTTAGTTTTGTCATTGCCATTTATTGAATAACATTTACTATGTCCATTTATCCTTGGGCACAAACTTTGGGCAGAGAAACTTGCCTTTTCTTTTCATTTTTGTTTAATCATGCTGGAAAGTATTTTTGCATGAGACTGGCCTTCTCTGTCCAGCAGGTAGGCAGGTACTGCTCCTTTTGGAGTCTTTTCATCCTTCTTTTGTTTGGTGTTGCTCTTTTCATGAATCTTTATAATCTTCTTCATTTGGATTTTCTCTGCATGGCTCTGTGGTAGAGCTTAGCCTTCAGGCCAATCTCTTTTTTTTTTTTTTTTTTTTTTTTTTTTTGTCTTCTTTGAATGTTCATGAGCCTGTGGGCTTTCCTTCTTTCTCTTTTTCTCATGGTAATCCGAGTGGTACCCATAGCATCTAGAGTGTAACTCAATATTTTCATTCTGTGGCACAATGGTAGCTACAGAGCAGCCACGGGAGCCTCAGGTGTGCAAAGAAAAATCCTAACTTTGGGGTGTCCCAGATGCACAAGCTCCATCATGCAGGTTTTTAAAATAGGGTAAGACAGTATCTCCTGGGCCACCTGTCCTCCCTGGCTGTACCATGCTCAGTACTGGCCCTATTTCTGTCAACCTTGCCATGCAGTGCCCCTGCTCATCCCTCAGGGAGGGCTCTGTGCTTGGCCAGCAGGAGCCCATGCAGGACATACAGGTCTCCTAACTGCTCTGGACCCAAAGCCCTTGGAGAATTGCACTGTTTACATGAGCAGACTCTAAGGGTGCAGCTCCTTCCTGAACCACCCATGTCTTTTTAAAAAGCTCACTTTAATAAAACATTCTCAAGGAGCCTTGTGGAAGTGAATGCTATTCAATGTCTACAGCACATTTGGTAAAGTCCAGGGCAGAGACAAGGTCGGTTCACAATGTGTTCTGTTTTACTTCATTTTACACTTTCCCAGCAGTGGCATGGCAAGTCTGATGCCTCCAAATGGAGTTTGGAAAGAGGTTCTCACATGGGCAAGTCATCACACCCCAGTGAGACACACTTGGAAGAGTCAGAGCTACACTTGGGATTAATGGGCTTGAGGCCTCATCGCAGAAGTGGCCCACAGCCCTCAAGGAGATCTGAGAAACGTGACTACCCCCCTTCATGAATCAACAGCAGAACTGACACAGTACCTAGTGACATCATGGACTGACTGTCCAGTAGGAGGGAGTGCCTCCTTTCAGTCAGGAGAGGAGGGAAGACAAGAACTTAGACTAGACCTTGTGGTTTACTTTGCCTCATACCTGAATTTTATGAGCCGTGTTTTTGCTTCCATTACATGAGGAGTGACTGAGTGGAAATGTAAAGGCAAATTCTCTATCTCTGAAATTACCCATAAAATAATTGTATCTCACGTGCCTAAAGAGAGTGATGCCAACACTCCATCTGCTCTGTCCATCGCCTTCATATACAGGCTACTTCATGTTCTGTTGCCCTTTGGGGAGTGAGCTCACCTAGGAAAATGGGCTCTGCCCGTTCTCTTCTTGGGTACATTTTGGGGCTGGGATAAGGGTACTATTCTTGGAGGGTCCAGTCACTCACCAGCATCTGCAAATGTCCAAAGGGTCCAGGTGGCAATCACTATTCCCAGCAACTAGTTTGTGTTCTCTCCTTTACTATCTTTGCCTCACTCTCTCCAGTTCAATTTCAAGCTGGGGCCTGAAAGGCATTTTAGTCTTTTGACATTGTATGTGTCAGTCAGTCAACAAAAGCAAGGAAAATTGCTTAGACAATAAGAAAAATAACTTGCTCTGATTTTTTTTTAGAAAAAGTCTCAAAAGACATCAAAAATTCCCCAACCATGTTGATTATTTTTGTTTGAAAGGTGGTACATGCGCACTGAATTTGTTTTTAGTGTATTTGGTTGTTGCAGGGTCTCGCTACACAGCTTGGACTCCTAGCAATCTTCCTGCTTTCAGCCTCCCCAGCGCTGGGATTTCAGGCATGCACCACCATGCCCTGACTCTGGCTGGCTCAGCCTGCCCTGGGGGTGGGACTGGCACAACATGTG
>NW_004525101.1:80243-81378 GCF_000260255.1 Octodon degus
AAAAAAAAAAAAAAAAAAAAAAAAAAAAACGCTGGACACCAGTGTTTTGTACTGAACTCAGTACAAACTTGCAAGGGGAAGAGTAACCTGGAAGCAGATTGGACTGAAAAAAAGGCTGGCTGGAGGCAGGAAGTGTAGGTGGGAAGCTTCATGGGAGGCATCTGTGAAGAAATAAGATAGACAGTGAGTGCTGCAGCAGCCATGGGAAGGAAAGAAGAGATGCAACAGCAGATGTCCTCAACTCGCCATTCGGCATGATGCTTGTGTGTCTCTCCCCTCACATTTTCTTGTGCCTAGTTAGGCCTTTTGACTCTTTGCAGCTAGGTCTACTTTCCTGACTTCTCTTGCACCAGAACATGAAATCTTGCATCACAGGCATGCAACATCCAGCCCAATAGACACAAGCAGAAGTCAATAATTCATTCACATCTACTGATGGAGGGGGCAGCAGGGCACCTGCTTCTGCTCCTCATTCACCAGCACCTCCCAGCTTCTCATGCACTTCATCATTGTTGCTGTCCACATCCGGTCTCTGGTCACTGAGCTCACTCTGCACCAGGGCAGACCCTCGAGGACAACTCCTTCTTAAACTGCAGGACGGGACTCATGCAATTCTCACTGCACAGAATCCTGTTAGTGGAGCCCACACTCATAGACAGGTAAAGTGATCCAGACTCACATGTGTAAGAAACTGAAAGAGTAAATAAGACCCAAAAGGTACAATACACATCAAGGAAGGGACAGAGACTGCTCGATAGGAAAGATGAACTGGTGTAGAGAAAGGAGAAAAGAAGGAAGATACACATAGAGGAAAGAAATTCTATACATAACTTCTATTATTTCCTTGAAGGGAACAGTTAGTGTTTCTATTGTTTGATCAACCTCACATGCTTATGTCAGGTAATCTGACCAACTACTTAGAAGATAACAATGTGTGATATTAATAACCATTGCTAATTTCCTAATAGCAATTATTAGTTTAATTCTCTCCACAACTATCCTGTGGAGACATAGTATTTTTCCTTTCCCTTCCTTCTTTCCTTCCCACCATCCCATTTGGTCTTTCTGTATGAGCAGTCTCCTCCCCTTCACAATATCTAGTGTACATTTTCATTCTTATTTATTCTTTCAATGT
>NW_004525101.1:83083-85405 GCF_000260255.1 Octodon degus
CCAATTTTCTTAATGTAGGTGCTAACTGCCATAACAATTTCCTCATATCTCTTTCTTGGCTGTAAGGTGGCTCTGTGGAATCCATTTTGTTAATGCCAAGAATTAGTTGTTTCACACCCAGTGTGTAAGCCAGAAGGACATGCTCATGGGTCTGCCTGTTCTTGGAGACACCAGCTGTGAATTCACCAACA
The DNA here is from genome assembly GCF_000260255.1 of Octodon degus. Lineage (NCBI taxonomy): Eukaryota > Metazoa > Chordata > Mammalia > Rodentia > Octodontidae > Octodon > Octodon degus. The sequence continues at coordinate 83,275 of NW_004525101.1, forward strand.
CCAGCAGCAACGATCAGGACAGCACTGTCAGCCTGCAATGTGTCTGTAATCATGTTTTTGACGAAGTCTCTGTGTCCAGGGACATCAATGATGGTCACATAATACTTGCTGGTCTCAAATTTCCACAGAGAGATGTCAATGGTGATACCACACTCAAGCTCAGCTTTCAGCTTGTCCAAGACCCAGGCATCCTTGCAGGAACCCTTCCTCACCTCAGCAGCCTCCTTCGCAAATTTTTCAGTGGTTCTTATTGCAATACCACTGCATTTATAGACCACATGGCCAGTGGTGGTGGACTTGCTGGAGTCCACATTCCAATGATGATGATATTAATGTGAGTCTTTTCCTTTGCCATGTTGGCTTTGACTTACTGGTAGTTTTCACTACATCTGTGCTCTCAGAGCAAACTCATTGTGAAAAAGTTTATTGCCATCCTTGTTCTTTCATTTTTCCATAAAATGATTTTCCCTAGTAGAATATTTTAACTTAAATTTTAATATAAAGCTGAACCTTCCACAGGGAACTATATAAGAAACAAAATGATAAAACTCAAGATTCCTTTTTCTTTTTTTTTTTTTTTTTTTCAGTACAAGGGATTGAACTCAGGACTCTGCGCTTGCCAGGCAAGTGTTTGTTCTACTGAGCTAGCTCCCTGGCCACTTGATGCTTCTAATTAAGAAGAAACCCCTAAAATTTTAGGAGGAGATGGTTAATTCCTTCAAGACACTTTTGAGTACCTTTGTTTTCCAAGGAGAATGTTCTGCCTGTAAATACAGATAAAGTTTAAAGAGAAGATAAAATGTGTAGAGACTCATCCACATGGCCTAAGTGTTGCAAAATTTTGAAGAGGTTAGAGGAAACCCTGAGAAATAGGACGAACTCATTAGGTGCACCCCGTTCAGCTGGACTTTGGCCTAAAGCCTGAGTGCAGGACCAGGGCAAGGGTCTAGGTTTACAGATAGAGCAGGTGTTTCTTTGTGTTGTTGTTGTTCACTAGCACACAAACATCTGAGGCTTCAGAGAGAGGCAGATATTCCTGTAGTAAAAGTTTAATTCCTTAGAAACTTTTCAACCTGTGGGGAGACATGAGGAGGTCATAAACCTGGGGTTTGCAGATGGCATAGGGAGTTACATACAGGACTCTTTCTTCAGAACCATAAGGGTCATTCTTATCAGGAACAGGCCTGAGGTCAGCCTTCAAGACAACAGAACCTGGTGGGCACAGGCTGCCACAGGATTCCATTGGGTGGGCATAGGTGTTCACCTTATCTGTACCCTAGCACAGGCTTGTATTTTCAGGCAGGGGGGCAGTTCTCTGGAAAATTTCCTCAATGTTGATTTTCTTCTGAGCTCCACTTTATTTAAGGACTTCCCATGTTGAAAGAGACAGGATTCTGTTTTGTGGGTCAGAACAGGTCCACTTCTGGGCCAAGCAGTGATGCTCAGCTGGACAAATACAACAGAAGGATTCCTCAGACTCTCAGAGCTCAGGAGGAACCCAGCACAGATACCTGGTATGAGGGGAAATCTGAGGGCTGGGATGAGCAGGGCAATGGCTGGGAGCAGGTAGTCAGAGGTAAAGGTCATCATCTCAGGCGGGAAAGGGTAAAAAGCAAGGTTCTTGATGTGAGGGTTATTGCATGAAGGAACACAGCTCAGAGGGGGAGTGGGGAATGCTGGGCACAGGAGAGGGCTCCTTGCCTCACATTGTTTTCACTGGAATTTGAGACTGTGTGAGTGAGATATTTAAAACACTTATGAAATCTGTAATGCCATACAAAAACATAAATAGTCATGATTTATGACTTTACCTTTATTGTTTCTACTGTTCCCATGATTTTCTCTTTTCCTATGCAGAAAAGATGGCACAAGTCATGACACTTCCTCTGCTATTGCTGTTGTGCCTTTGGGGGCTACTGTGTCCTCTGGGCTATTCCTCCAGGTTGCACCCCATTTCAGTAGTGTTTCAGATAATGCTTAATGCTTAAATACTGTGAAGTGTGTTCCTACAAACACAGAGAAGCATGCATCATTGCATTTAGCTCTTTACAAAGACACCTAAGAGGGGAAGAGCTATATAAAGAAATTTCTAGTTTTAATTGTTTAAAGCTCTCTGCACCAATTTCCATAG
>NW_004525101.1:87036-88047 GCF_000260255.1 Octodon degus
CCTTTTCTGTTCCTACTGTCTCAGCACATAATCCCGGCATCTTCAAAATAAGAACTTGCTTTCTCCTTTGCCAATGGACGTACACCTGTGATTCTTTTTTACTCAGTCTACACAAGATTTGGAAATATACTACACAGCATGATGGAAGTCTGGGAACAAAAACACTCTTGGAAAAAAGGCAGGAGGTGATTTGAGAAGTGATAAAAAACACAGTCACTTGAAGAGCAATCTGTCTTAAGTTGGAATAAATTTCTCATTAAAGAAAAACAATCCCACATAATTTTCCCTTTAACACAAGCATCTTCTTGTTTCAACAAACTTCTTTAAAATGAAAAACAAAAAGTAAGGGGCTGGGGAGATGACTCAGTAGGATAAGTGCTTGACTGGCAAACACAAAGATCTGAGTTCAATCCCCAGTTCCGAAAAAAAAAAAAAAAAAAGTAAGAAAACACAGTGACACTTACTCGAATGAAGTAGAAACTTGTTTTATTTCTGTAAATGCTTAGCAAAAGTGACAACAGCCTAGAAATTTCTCCCTTTCCACATTGCCTTTCTCCAACACAGACCCATCAGCAAGTGCAAAGTATTCACCTGTACATTCAGTCCCAGGTCTGCTACAGTATCATGGACCTCTAACCCTCCCAACACCTCCCAACTTTCTTTTGTGGGAACAAGAAAGTCAGAAAGGAAGACAACATAAGAAAAGGAGAAAAGGAGAAAAAGCAAAAGACACTGTAATAGAAACTGCCTATGACACAAACTGATCAAAACTTTAAACATTTCAGTTCAACTATACAGGAACCCAGGGATTTTGAGGGTCAGCATGCTGAGGTGAGTCACAGGCCACAGTGAAATTTTCAATGCCGTATCAGTGTAGTGGCAGTTAGGAAACGGGCCTCTTCCAACAAGCTGGCATTCAGTGATTCTCACAGGACTGGCAGTATGGTGACACTTGTTCTGAACACTCCTTCAGGATGTTTTGAGCAATCTACAGACATCAGTCATATCCTG
>NW_004525101.1:88147-89519 GCF_000260255.1 Octodon degus
CCTGTACACTTAGGCCTTCCTGACCCGTACTGCACTCCCGAACTCTTTGAGCTTTCCCACACCAGCGCCTGTGGGTGAAAGCTACCTACCTTTTGCAGTGCCCTGACCAGCTGCTCCTCATTCTTCACAGCCTGCATGGGATGATGGAGCCTCTCCTTGGGGGCCTGCCTGGAAGTCAGAGGACAGCTCCCTTTACTTCTATGTGCCCATAAACCATGTCCATGCAAGTGACTTTGGTTCCGTCCTGTGCTTGGTTTCTCTGTTTCACTACAACTATTGGGGGCCAAGTGATTTCATACAGATGAATGTGCTGGGCGAGGGAGACGGGCTTCAGAACACAAAGCCCGGTACATATGTGTAAGCCCACAAAAAGCACTTTATAGTACAGTTACATACCCACTCTGCAGTAGGACACAAAAGCACTGCAGATGTGATGATGGCTGTGCAGAGAGCAGCACGACCGGGAGCAAATCCCCAGCTTTGTGAAGCTGGGTGGGAGAGCTTGCATGGCAGCAGACACTCACATTCACAGATTTTACACAATGGCCTCTGTCCGCTCAGCCTATATTAGTGGACATGGACTGCCTCCTGCAAGAGGGTAGAGACTAAGATATTGAGAAACTGAATCCAACTCAGGGAGAACAGAAAAAATTAACCAAGAGGAAATTGACAGGATGCTTTTGCCCTGAGCAGTACTTTGATTCAGTTCTGAGACAACAGAAAGTGATAAAATGGCTAACATTTTTAGGATTAAAGGAAAATTAAGCACAAGAGTCATTTTCCCTTTTTAAACTTTGTCCTTTGCAAACTTCCAGGCCCTACAGAGGCTTTGTAATTACTTTCTTCACCCTTATATACACGAGAGTGGAACCGTATGTGCAAGATGACTGAATGCATATAAACATCATTAATCTAGCTTCAGAACTGATTATTTCAGCTGCTAGTGATAGGTTCTGGCTCTACTATAAATTTCTGAACCATCATGGTGGTCATCTAATATGGCTGAACTTAAAACAAATGCCCATCTTCCCAAGACCACCTTCTCCTGTATTCTTTGACTCATCCCAGGGTACAATTTCCTTTCACCCTTCCCACTGCCTCAGGGAAGACCCCAGTCAGCCCCTCAGGTATATCTAAACATGCCCTTCAAAGTCCACCACTTACAGAAGGCCATAGAAGCCTCCACCTCCCTTTGTTCAAATTCACAGAATTCTTTATCTTACCCAAATTCTCTCCATGTCCTCAAAAATAGTAAAGGCCTTTCCCTTTTTCCTTCTGCCTGTTGTTCTGCTGCACCAGGCACCTGAAGAAACCTATCAACTAGCTAATCAGAAGTACTTCTGGGCTGTCCTGATTCATTTGTACCTCCTGC
>NW_004525101.1:89619-91868 GCF_000260255.1 Octodon degus
GGAAACCTCAAGACTCTCACTGTCTCTTCTATGTAGCAAAATGGAAAAACACTGTAATAATAGAAGCAACAGAATGAAGTAATTAGTCATCACTATTTATGCTGCTGTTTTGATTTTAAAGATTTCACACCTCTTTAAACAAATCTCTTCACATAGTCTCAAATTGCAGTGAAGCTAATGTGAGGGGAGCAGCCCGTTCCTGTAGGTTTCACAAGAAAACCAACCTTGAGCCAATTTTCCAGGGAACTGTCACAGTACATTCCTGTGCAAGATTGCAGATAAGGTTACCTCCTGTGCTCCACTCTACAGGGTCCTGTGGGAGCCTGTTCCCACCAGGATCTGGTTTCCTTCAAAGCTGACCACAGCTCTGTTCCTGAGAAGAATGACCATGACTGTTCTAAAGAAAGAGTCCTTGTAACTCCCCATGGCATCTACAGCATCCAGGTTTAAGATGCCCTCCTGTCCCTATTTTTTTAAAAAAGTTCTAAGGAACCAAACTTTCACCACAAGAATGACTACATCCCTCTAAAGTCTCAGCTGCTTGGGTGCCACTGAACACACAGGATGCCTGCCTCATGCAGAAGCCTGGAGCTTCTCCTGGCCCCACACTCAGGCTTTAGCACAGAAGTCCAGCTGATTGGGGTGCACCTAATGAAGTCCTCCTATTTCCTAGGGTTCTCTCCACTGTTTTACAGATGAGACTCTAGAATTTGCATACTCTCTTTCAAATTATATTAGCCATTTTTACAGAGGACAAACTGTTGTACAACAAGTTTACTCAAAGTGAAGCTCCAAGAAATTAATCAACTCCTAATAAAAATTTAGTGTTTTCTTCTTGATTAGAAGCTATCATTTTTATTTCTTGTTTGATGATGTCAAAGTGGTTTTTCTGCCCTTACATGTTTGGTAATGTTGTGTACTGCAACAGTAGGTGTGAATGAATTATGGGCTCTTGTCTGTGTTTATTGGTTCAGACCTTGCACCACTGAGCTACAGGAGTTTGTGTTCCATTGTGAGAGAAATCAGGCAGGTAGACAGATATGTCATGCCTATGAAGATAAAGACAGATGGAATGTACAGTCATGGATGACATGGCAGAGGCAGGAGTGAGACTGATGAGAGCAAGTACAAAATGGCCCCACACCTGCACTGAATGTAGAAGAGAAAGTAGACCTAGGAGAAAAGGCCTAAAATCAGGAAACTGTGTGTGAGGAGACCCATAAACCTGAAGGTTAAAAGGAAAATAGGGAATTTGTACTAAATTTGAAACTGTTGTCCCATACTTTTTTTTTTAAGATAGGTGTTCAGAATATAGCCCAGGTTGGTCTTAAAAACTCACTCTGTTCTCCAGGCTGTCCTGGAGCACCTGGCGATCTGCTAGCCTCCACCTGATGAGAGTTCACATTCCAGGTATGCATACCACACCCAGAATGAATGATGCTTCTTTAGGTTCTAAATATCTATAGGGAAAAAATCATGTCTATATGTGGCTTACCGACACTGAGGTTACTTAAGAGGCCCAAGGTTCATACACGAAAATACTGAAGGCTTATTGGTTTTGTTGGGAGCCAGTTTCTCTGTGCTGCTGGGTAAACTCTGCTGGCCTAGGACTTGCAATCCTCCTGCCTCAGCATCTTGAATTTTGGGATTAGAACTTTGGTAACATGCCCAACTCAAAACTCAATTGCTTAGACCCAGTCCTAGCCCAGGCTCAGTGAGTGTGTGGGAGAGCTTCCAGCTACCCTCTACTGGCGGGACCTACTGGTCCCAGCCTGGGCACAGGGTGGGTGAGATCCTCTTCCACCCCCTTGGGAAGCCCCCCACCACACCACAGCACCTCCCCTTCTCCACCTGCCCAGTAGGAATTTCAGCCGAGTTCCAGAACCCCCAGAAGCAGTCCTAGCCCAGGCCCAGTGAATGAGTAGGAGAGCTGCCTCTGCCCCCTACTCCACATTGACCCCTCCAGACTCAGCTCAGGCCTGGCATAGAGGCCAGGGATGAAACCCTGCAGCTGCAATCCCTGCAGAAAGTGTAGGGGACAGAACCACCCAGCTAGTCCAGGAGCAGAACATCTTGCCAGAGGGGTGCAACAGGTTCACCCCCAAGGGCAGCAGCAGGTAGGAGATGAGCACAGCAGCCAGACCCAAGCCAGGCATAGCTGAATAAATCCAAACATTATAGATCTGCACCTGAACTTCAGTAGGTGATAAGGTTATAATTGCAACAAAAGTCAGAAGACAGTGCTACAC
>NW_004525101.1:91968-93315 GCF_000260255.1 Octodon degus
CCAGGGATATTAATAAAAACAAAATAGGAGGAAGTGCCTGCCTTGTGAACAGCCCTACATCTATCCAAGGTTCTGAGTTCAGTCTCCTTTCTGTACCATGACCCTTGTGGGTCTGGAATGAGACTAAAAGGAAGAAAGTGGAGGGGAAGAGGAAAGGGCTGTGAAATTCTTGAGACTTTGTTGATGTTCAGCGTTCACAGTATCATCAGAACTAGAAGTTTTAGAGAGGCTGTTGAATCCAAGTACTGGGAGAGATTTCTCTCCTGAAGCTGAAGTACAAATGGCAGTACTTCCAAGGTCAGTCAAATCTCCTCAAGATTGACCCTGTAGCCTTGTACTGCAGTTTGTATATCCTTTGTCAGTGTCAGCATGTGGATGAGTCATGGCCATTGCTTCACAACTTTGCTCTCTGTGAAAGCCTGAGAGAATGCTTCCCTCTCCATGTGACTCTTTTAAGGTGCACTGCACATCTTCAATCACTTTCCTGTGTAGCTCCATAGTCTCCTTAATCAGACAATTGGGGACACCACAAAGTTACAGGATGTTACACTTCAAGTTCTCTTATGTCCTGAGTCCTCACTGAACTTGAAGGGCTAAATTCAAAATTTTGGCTGTCTTTGTAGCCCTTCTTTATCTCGAATTTTTGGTCTGCAAACTTAACTTGTTAACCCTCCACAAGAGAAGATTAATGGTATTATTACCTTATAACATAGGGAGTTGAGCTTAACATCACTATCTGTCTGAATATCAAACATCTGAGACATAACAACAAACATGTACTTTCCATCAAGGATTGCTATGTTAGACTTTAAGTCCCTGCAAAACATGATAAAAAATTAAAATTAAAAAATATTAAAGAAATAGAAATAAACAATTACATATTTTTACACAGAAACTTAGAAATCTAACCATGTGCAATGTTGTAGCAGGATAGTCCTATGATTTTGTTTTCCTTCTTTCTTGTTTTCATTTATTATCCACCCCTGTTTCAAAAAAAATTACCTGACAGATAGTATAGCAGTAATTGCTATTCCATGAAAAGCAGGAAAAATTTAGAAGACCTGAATGACAGGCATTCCAAGCATGACCCCAGTATTACACATTGCTATCTCCAGTGCAGTTGCTTAGTTTACAGGTATTAACATATATAGTTAGTCAGGGTGAGCATGCTACCAATTAACTTCTAATTTCAAAACCCTGCTGAAGATTCTCAGGATCATTACCTTAACCATCCTGTGCATATAATGATAGGGTTTTGCCCCTCACATTAGGAAAAGCTGTCATGTTTCCTAGCTTTTCTCCTTGACTTCTCTTCATTGTTTAATTCTTAAGTCTTCCTTTCATTTA
>NW_004525101.1:94865-95997 GCF_000260255.1 Octodon degus
AGTTAGATCAATTCCTAAGTATTTCATTTTTCTGTGGTGCTATTGCAAAAGGAACTGTTTCTCTAAATTCCTTCTCAGAGTGATTATCATTTGTGTACAGGAATGTTATTGACTTTTGGGTGTTGACTTTGTATCCTGCTATGCTGCTGAATTTGTGTATTAGTTCTAGTAGCTTCTTAGTGGCATTTTATGGGTCTTCCAAGTAGAATATCATGTCATCTGAGTTTAACTTCTTCTTTACTTATTACTATTCCTTAAACCCCACATATATATGGAAATTAAACAGGGGCCAGGGAGATGGCACAGTGGAATAATCACTTCCCTCGTAAGCACAAGGGCCTGAGATCAATCTGCAGTTCCACCAAGAAAAAAAAAGAAAGAAAGAAATTAAACAACACTCTACCCAGCTACCAATGAGTCACACAAGAAATTAAAGAAGTTCAAAAATATCCACAATTCAATGAAAATTCAAGCACAATTTGTCAGAATTTATGGGATGCGATAAAAGCAGTCCTCAGACAGAAGTAATTTATAGCTCTGAATTCACACATTAGGAACACAGAAAGGGAAGAAATACACACCCTAATCTTGCACCTCCAACATCTAGAAAAGGAAGAGCAAACCCAACCTAAAGCCCAAAGATGGAAAGAAATCAAAGATTAGAGCAGAAATTAATTCAATCAACATAAAAAAAAGTTCAAAGAATTAATGAATCAAAAAGCTGGTTCTTTGAAAGATTAATAAAATCGAGAAGCCCCTAGCTAACCTCATTAAAAAAAAAAAATAGAAATATACTCTCCCACAATAGAAGATCCAAAAGAAATGGAAAGATTCCTAGAAAGGAACAAATTACTAAAGTTAAACCAAGAAGATGTCAGAATTCTCAATAACCCATAACAGCCAATGAAATATGATATGTAATAAAAAAAAATCCTACCAACAAAGAAAAGTCCAGGGCCTGGTGGATTCACAGCCGAATTCTACAAGAACATTCTGGAAGATATAATACCTCTACTCCTCAAACTCTTCAATGATATTGAAAAGGAAGCAATCCTCCCAAAATCATTCCTGGAGGCAAGTATTATACTAACACCAAAATGAGGGAAAGATGCAACTAAAAATACAAGTACAG
>NW_004525101.1:98629-101820 GCF_000260255.1 Octodon degus
AAAACAAAAAATCAAACTCAATTGTTTTTTTGTGTATCATCAAAGAACAAAAGAATTTGAACTTAAAAGCACAACACCACTTACATTACGCCAAAGGAAAAGTGAAGTGCTGAGGTATTCATTTCATTATATATGTGAGGATTGGGTGTTACTCGGGTGTTTGTTGCTGTGACTACATGTTACATATGTTACATGTTACATGCTGTGGTAGTGAGGGGTACAGGTTGGGGTGAAAAGGCTCCATGTGGGCCCTCCACAGAGGTAACTACCAGTCTGCCATCACTACTACAAAAATAGTCTAGAAAAATGCAAATTTTACTTGGTTCAAACGTGGGCCAAATGAAGAGGGGAGATGGTGCACCCATCCCCCTCCCCAGTTTGCAGTAGCACTGAGATGAATGAACACTGAGCAAGTCCACACTTTTGGGTAACAAGCTATTGTGACTGAAATCTCACTTCTTCTCAGTTTGATCCATGGAGTGAACTCAATCCAAAGAAACAATTCAGAAAGTTGTTTTGTGAATATTCACAAATATATTCTGAAGTTTGTATGAAAAGAAGAGATTAGCACTGGTGAATATGATTTGGAAATGGTTGCACAAATGCAGAAGATTTTGTGAAGCCAACTTAAAGACACAATTTACCCCTAGTGATCAAGAAAGTGCACCAGTCAGCTAACCTTGCTTCTGTGGAATGCCTTAGAGGATCCATTTAGATGATCCCCACTGTCAGGTATGAACAGGATACAAATCTGATGCCACAGTTGTGCACATAGGTGTGGCCTTGAGAGTGATGAGGGTTATGTAAAGTCCTCAGGGACAGAGCTCAGGATTATGTTCTGACAGTGTTAAGGCAAGAGGGAGTACAGCCATTCACACTCCACTCCCCTATCTCCTGCCAGGTGACATTCAGCCACCTTTAGACTTTGCCCACACACTTGATTCCTCCCTACCCTTCCCTCCCTTTCTCACCAACCATGAAATGAGGCACTGGTTTTGGTTCTTTGAGAACCCAGGAGAACTGCCTGGCCAGGGGCTGGGGTGAGCCCAGTACAGGATTGCGTGTGTGCTGATGCCTTCTATGGACTCCATGGCGCATTGTTGCCACCTCAGGGCATTGATGAGGCACCTGCAGCTTCAGGGAGGGAGCAAGGAGCAGGATTTAAACCTGGGACTCAAACATTTGAAGGGTCTAATGCAGGGCTCCTCTAGAGGGAAGATGCCCTCTAGACAGTTGGATGTACTAGTGCTACCGACCTGGGCTACACAATTGCAAAAAAAAAAAAAAAAGCGCTGGACACCAGTGGTTTGTACTGAACTCAGTACAAACTTGCAAGGGGAAGAGTAACCTGGAAGCAGATTGGACTGAAAGAAAGACTGGCTGTAGGCAGGAAGTGTGGGCGGGAAGCTTCATGGGAGGCATCTGTGAAGAAAGAAGATAGTGAGTGCTGCAGCAGCCTGGGAAAGAAAGAAGAGATGCAACAGCAGATGTCTTCAACTCGCCATTCAGCGTTATGCTTGTGTGTCTCTCCCCTCACATTTTCTTGTGCCTAGTTAGGCCTTTTGCCTCTTTGCAGCTATGTCTACTTTCCTGACTTCTCTTGCACCAGAACATGAAATCTTGCATCACAGGCGTGCAACATCCATCCCAATAGACACATACAGAAGTCAATAATTCATTCACATCTACTGATGGAGGGGACAGCAGGGCACCTGCTTCTGCTCCTCATTCACCAGCACCTCCCAGATTCTCATGCACTTCATCACTGCTGTTGCCCATATCCGGTCTCTGGTCACTGAACTCACTCTCTACCAGGGCAGACCCTGGAGGACAACTCCTTTCTTAAACTGCAGGACGGGACTCATGCAATTCTCACTGCACAGAATCCTGTTAGTGGAGCCCACACTCATAGACAGGTAAAGTGATCCAGACTCACATGTGTAAGAAACTGAAAGAGTAAATAAGACCCAAAAGGTACAATACACATTGAGGAAGGGACAGAGACTGCTTGATAGGAAAGATGAACTGGTGTAGAGAAAAGAGAAAAGAAGGAAGATACACATAGAGGAAAGAAATTCTATACATAACTTCTATTATTTCCTTGAAGGGAACAGTTAGTGTTTCTATTGTTTGATCAACCTCACATGCTTATGTCAGGTAATCTGACCAACTACTTAGAAGATAACAATGTGTGATATTAATAACCATTGCTAATTTCCTAATAGCAATTATTAGTTTAATTCTCTCCACAGCTATCCTGTGGAGACATATTACTTTTCCTTTCCCTTCCTTCTTTCCTTCCCACCATCCCATTTGGTCTTTCTGTATGAGCAGTCTCCTCCCCTTCACAATATCTAGTGTACATTTTCATTCTTATTTATTCTTTCAATGTTTTACAATAGGGAGACAATATGATGTATACACATGGGAGTCTGACATATTTCACTTATGAGTATGATCTCTAGCTGTATGTATTCTCTTATAAAAGCCTCATTTATCTTTCTTTATGTTTAAATAGAATTTCATTGCATGAAAATACCATATTCATTCCTTAGTTGGTGGGCCTTGTGTTCTTCTTAACCACTTTTTTGAGCAAAATTGGACAAATATGACAAAATCTTTCACTTTACACTTGTTTTTACTGCTATCCATTTTTTTCTCATTGAACTTTGTTTTAATGGGTCTCAAAATTCTGTGACAGATTGTTGGCCAAGTTGTTTCCATTAAAAAGTATTGAGTTTGACATCTAGTAACTTAAAAACTGCCACACAGAAAAAAAAATGCTCCACAAAACATTCTTCTTTCCTTGTGAAGGATTTATGCTGAGTTGTTATCATTAACCAGTCTTTCACTATTAAATTTAAATGGCCAATTGGGAGAAATCATTCTGAGACTGGTCTTCCACCCCTGATTAAGAGTGGGGTGGCAGGTGACAGGGATAATATTCATTTAGCCTTCTGAGCTCTCTGGGCAGACTTGGTGACCTTGCCAGCTCCAGCAGCCTTCTGGTCCACAGCTCTGATGACACTCACAGCAACTGTCTGTCTCATATCATGAAGAGTGAAATGACTCAGAGGTGGATAGTTGGAGAAGCTCTTGACACACTTAGGTCCCTGGAACCTTGTCAATAATGGCAGCATGGTGCCGGGGAGATGGCTCAGTGGAATAAGTGCTTCCCTGGCAAGCACAAG
>NW_004525101.1:102689-109238 GCF_000260255.1 Octodon degus
TAACCAGAAATTGGCACAAAATCTATAGTGTCAGGGTCATAGCCAATTTTCTTAAGGTAGGTGCTAACTGCCATAACAATTTCCTCATATCTCTTTCTTGGCTGTAAGGTGGCTCTGTGGAATCCATTTTGTTAATGCCAAGAATTAGTTGTTTCCCACCCAGTGTGTAAGCCAGAAGGACCTGTTCACGGGTCTGCCCGTTCTTGGAGACACCAGCTGCGAATTCACCAACACCAGCAGCAACAACCAGGACAGCACAGAAAGCCTGAGATGTGTCTGTATTCATGTTTCTGATGAAGTCTCTGTGTCCAGGGGCATCAATGATGGTCACATAATACTTGCTAGTCTCAAATTTCCACAGAGAGATGTAAATACTGATACCACACTCAAGCTCGGCTTTCAGCTTGTCCAAGACCCAGGCATCCTTGCAGGAACACTTCCTCACCTCAGCAGCCTCCTTCTCAAATTTTTCAGTGGTTCTTATTGCAATACCACTGCATTTATAGACCAGATGGCCAGTGGTGGTGGGCTTGCTGGAGTCCACATGTTCAATGATGATGATATTAATGTGAGTGTTTTTCTTTCCCATGTTAGCTTCGATTTATTGGTAGTTTTCACTACATCTGCACTCTCAGAGAAAACTCATTGTGAAAAAGTTTATTGCCATCCTTGTTCTTTCATTTTTCCATAAAATAATTTTTCCTAGTAGAACATTTTAACTTTAATTTTAATATAAAGCTGTGCCTTCCAGAGGGAACTATATAAGAAACAAAATGATAAAGCTCAAGATTCCTTTTTTTTTTCAGTGCCAGGGATTGACCTCAGGACTCTGTGCTTGCCAGGCAAGTGCTTGTTATACTGAGCTAGCTCCCTGACCACTTGATGCTTCTAATTAAGAAGAAACCCTAAATTTTTAGGAGGAGATGGTTAATTCCTTCAAGACACTTTTGAGTACCTTTGTTTGCCAAGGAGAATGTTCTGTCTGTAAATACAGATAAAGTTTAAAGAGAAGATAAAACATGTAGAGACTCATCCACATGGCCTAAGTGTTGCAGAATTTTTAAGAGGTTCAAGGAAACCCTGAGAAATAGGAGGACCTCATTAGGTGCACCCCATTCAGCTGGACTTTGGCCTAAAGCCTGAGTGCAGGACCAGGGCAAGGATAGAGCAAGTGTTTCTTTGCGTTGTTGTTGTTCACTAGCACACAAACATCTGAGGCTGCATAGAGATGCAGATATTCCTGTAGTAAAAGTTTAATTCCTTAGAAACTTTTCAACCTGTGGGGAGACATGAGGAGGTCATAAACCTGTGGTTTGCAGATGGCATAGGGATTTACATACAGGACTTTTTCTTCAGAACCTTAAGGGTCATTCTTATCAGGAACAGGCCTAAGGTCAGCCTTAAAGACAACAGAACCTGGTGGGCACAGGCTGCCACAGGATTCTATTGGGTGGGCATAGGTGTTCACCTTATCTGTACCCTAGCACAGGCTTGTACTTTCAGGCAGCGGGGCAGTTCTCTGGAAAATTTGCTCAATGTTTGTTTTCTTCTGAGCTCTACTTTATTTAAGGACTTAACATGTGGAAAGAAACAGGATTCTGTTTTGTGGGCTCAGAACAGGTCCACTTCAGGGCCAAGCAGTGCTGCTCAGCTGGACAATTGCAACAGAAGGATTCCTCAGACCCTCAGAGCTCAAGAGGAATCCAGCACAGATACCTGGTACGAGGGGAAACATGAGGGCTGGGATGAGCAGGGCAATGGCTGGGAGCAGGTAGTGAGAGGTAAATGTCATCATCTCAGGTGGGAAAGGGTAAAAAGTAAGGTTCTTTTTTTTTTTTTTTTTTTTTTTTAACTGGGGATTGAACTCAGGCCCTTGCACTTGCCAGGGAAGTGCTTATTCCACTGAGCCATCTCCCCAGCCCCAAAAGTAAGGTTCTTGATGTGAGGGTTATTGCATGAAGGGACAAGTCAGAGGGGGAGTGGGGAATTCTGAGCACAGGAGAGGGCTCCTTGCCTCACATTGTTTTCACTGGAATTTGAGACTATGTGAGTGAGATATTTAAAACACTTATGAAATCTGTAATGCCATACAAAAACATAAATAGTCATGATTTATGACTTTACCTTTATTGTTTCTACTGTTCCCATGATTTTCTCTTTTCCTATGCAGAAAAGATGGCACAAGTCATGACACTTCCTCTGCTATTGCTGTTGTGCCTTTGGGGGCTACTGTGTCCTCTGGGCTATTCCTCCAGGTTGCACCCCATTTCAGTAGTGTTTCAGATAATGCTTAATGCTTAAATACTGTGAAGTGTGTTCCTACAAACACGGAGAAGCATGCATCATTGCATTTAGCTCTTTACAAAGACACCTAAGAGGGGAAGAGCTATATAAAGAAATTTCTAGTTTTAATTGTTTAAAGCTCTCTGCACCAATTTCCATAGAGCTGTAAAAGCTTGGAGAATGGTAATGACTTCAGCTTTTGGTGTGTTTGTGTTTAAAGGAACAGGCTTTCCCTCAGTCAGCTCTTAGAGATGAGTATTTCCTAAGCTTCTGTACCAGTTAAATCATTGATGTTACTGCTCCCATAAGCAAGGCTACTTAAATCAGGGTTCTCAAAACTGGTTCTTGAGATCAGGCCTAGTACAATACACTTGTTTTATCATATACACAAGGAAGTCAAATAGAGTGTCTCATTATCCAGAGGTGTACTATAAGTTAGCCGGATTTAAAATCAGGCAGTTCTTGCAAGTAATCTCTGGAGAGTCTAACTGGAGGACTCCAAATTTCAATATTCATCCTCCAGTAAGCACCCACTGTGCTTTGATTTTAATAACACTCTGAAAATTCAATGGTTGTGCTGAAGGTAATTTGGTGAACTTGTCAACCAGGAGTGCTGTGGCAGCCACACCCTGCATGCCACATGATGCAGAGTCTAATAGTTTAAAAATGTAAACTGCAGTTTAGCTTAGAGGCTTTGAGTAAGGACCCACAGTGCTATGCCCTGCCTTCCAGCTACATATAGGTGAAATGGCTTACCTACATCAGGAATTCCTGAAATGGAGGCACACTGATGACCAGTTCAATCTAAGAGTTAACAAATTAAGTAATAGGTCCATGTGTGGACAGAGAGGAGAAGTTATGAGTCCAGATTTTCAATCTGCAGCTTTCTGTAGGAATGCCCTGGGCTGCCTGTGGCTGTGGTGGCTCTAGTACTAAAAGCACATCTTTTAAGCTAGTATAGTGATGGAATGAGCTCACTCTTAGCAGTCTTTGGTACTAAGATAAAGTGATACAGACAATGTACAGCACATTACTGACATGATTGCATTAATTCCTGTTTTACAGAGACTGTCCTTAGCCCATGATCATTCTTGTCAATTAAGTCACTTGGATTTACTCCTCAGGACATGGGGGCAGTTTAAGTATTACAGAAGGATCACTCAAGTAGAACTAAGTAACATGTAAGCACGGGTGTCCTTAGAACACAATTTAAAGGAAGACCAGGCACGTCTGATCTTAGTCACTCCACAGGACACCATGACAGTCTCGGGCCCCCAGGCATGCATCTCTAGGCTCAGGTCCTGTGATCACTGCATGAACAGGGAACAGAGGTGTCAGAGAAGGCCCTGGGCTGCTGTCTTAACCAAGAAGCTACTGTCTTAGTGCAGGCTGAATACTCAGGAAGCCGCTCAGCTCTGCCTGATATTCATGGTGAGCTCACAGAGTCCCAGTATGTCCATATTCTCAGCCACTTTGAGACTCATCAGGATCCTCAATTTCTTTCTTTTTTAATGTATTTATATGGGGTGTACAGGGTGTCACCACACAGATCAGACTCATAGTGATTCGCCTGTTTTTCACCCTCCCAAGTGCTGGGATTGCAGGCATGCACCAGCAAACACAGTTTTTATTGCCATCTCTGAATGCCTGGGGGTGGACTGCACATCCAGCCCCTGCAAAGATCCTCAATTTCCAAGGGAAAATCTTCTTCTGAAAAGCTTGGCACTAAGACCAAATCTTACTAAAAGAATGCACGCCCTTGTGACCATATTGTGCCAGTTTTGCTGGGAGCTATAAATAATTGTGGCCACAGCTTTACCCAACCAATTGAAGTCTAAAGGCATGAAATCTTTATCTTCCATAAAACTTATAGAAGTGCTTTCTCTATATTACAGAAAAACTTGCTTAATAATTGAAAGACTTATATAACTCCCCAAAATCAAACGGGAAAGCAGAGTGCTGATGCTCTGCATTCTGTGGGTCAATATTTGTGTCCCTATTTATCTAAGGACATCATCCACAGCATGATTACACTTTTAGATGACATGAATATAAAAGGATCACAAAAATGGTGTAAACTCATGTATATGTACATGATATACAAGCACCACGGCCAAATTTCAACTTTTCTCCCTGGAAAGTGGCCCAGTGTTGTGACACCCTGTACACTTAGGCCTTCCTGACCCGTACTGCACTCCCGAACTCTTTGAGCTTTCCCACACCAGCGCCTGTGGGTGAAAGCTACCTACCTTTTGCAGTGCCCTGACCAGCTGCTCCTCATTCTTCACAGCCTGCATGGGATGATGGAGCCTCTCCTTGGGGGCCTGCCTGGAAGTCAGAGGACAGCTCCCTTTACTTCTATGTGCCCATAAACCATGTCCATGCAAGTGAGTTTGGTTCCGTCCTGTGCTTGGTTTCTCTGTTTCACTACAACTTATTGGGTGCCAAGTGATTTCATACACATGAATGTGCTGGGCAAGGGAGACAGGCTTCGGAACACAAAGCCCAGTACATACGTGTAAGCCCGCAAAAAGCACTTTACAGTACAGTTACATACCCACTCGGCAGCAGGACAAAAAAGCACTGCAGATGTAATGATGGCTGTGCAGAGAGCAGCATGACTGGGAGCGAATCCCTGGCTTTGTGAAGCTGGGTGGGAGAGCTTGCGTGGCAGAGACACTCACATTCACAGATTTTACACAAGGGCCTCTGTCCGCTCAGCCTATGTTAGTGGACATGGACTGCCTCCTGCAAGAGGGTAGCGACTAAGATATTGAGAAACTGAATCCAACTCAAGGAGAACAGAGAAAATTAACCAAGAGGAAATTGACAGGGTGCTTTTGCCCTGGGCAGTACTTTGATTCAGTTCTGAGACAACAGAAAGTGATAAAATGGCTAACATTTTTAGGATTAAAGGAAAATTAAGCACAAGAGGCATTTTCCCTTTTTAAACTTTGTCCTTTGCAAACTTTCCAGCCCTACAGAGGTTTTGTAATTACTTTCTTCACCCTTATATACACGAGAGTGGAACCGTGTGTGCAAGATGATTTAATGCATATAAACATCATTAATCTAGCTTCAGAACTGATGATTTCAGCTGCTAGTGATAGGTTCTGGCCCTACTATAAATTTCTGAACCATCATGGTAGTCATCTAATATGGCTGAACTTAAAACAAATGCCCATCTTCCCAAGACCACCTCCTCCCGTATTCTCTGACTCAGCCCAGGGTACAATTTCCTTTCACCCTTCCCACTGCCTCAGGGAAGACCCCAGTCAGCCCCTCAGGTATATCTAAACATGCCCTTCAAAGTCTACCACTTGCAGAAAGCCATAGAAGCCTCCACTTCCCTTTGTTCAAATTCACAGAATTCTTTATCTTACCCAAATTCTCTCCATGTCCTCAAAAATAGTAAAGGCCTTTCCCTTTTTCCTTCTGCCTGTTGTTCTGCTGCACCAGGCACCTGAAGAAACCTATCAACTAGCTAATCAGAAGTACTTCTGGGCTGTCCTGATTCATTTGTACCTCCTGCGGGGGCATCACACAAAAGCCCTAGACCACCAGCGCTTGGGGCCTGATGAAATTTTGGGAATGATGGTCATTCATGCTCTGCAACATTAAATAAAAGGGCTTGAAAATCCTGGGTGTCATTTCCATGGGTTTCTGGGTTCTATTTGCCATTGCAATGAGATGGAGAGTGGTTCTGTGGAGAGAAACTCCAGGGATATTAATAAAAACAAAATAGGAGGAAGTGCCTGCCTTGTGAACAGCCCTACATCTATCCAAGGTTCTGAGTTCAGTCTCCTTTCTGTACCATGACCCTTGTGGGGCTGGAATGAGACTAAAAGGAAGATAGTGGAGGGGAAGAGGAAAGGGCTGTGAAATTCTTGAGACTTTGTTGATGTTCAGCATTCACAGTATCATCAGAACTAGAAGTTTTAGAGAGGCTGTTGAAGCCAAGTACTGGGAGGGATTTCCTCCTGAAGCTGAAGTACAAATGGCAGTACTTCCAAGGTCAGTCAAGTCTCCTCAGGATTGACCCTGTAGCCTTGTACTGCAGTTTGTATATCCCTTGTCAGTGTCAGCATGTGGATGAGTCATGGCCATTGCTTCACAACTTTGCTCTCTGTGAAAGCCTGAGAGAATGCTTCCCTCTCCATGTGACTCTTTTAAGGTGCACTGCACATCTTCGATCACTTTCCTGTGTAGCTCCATAGTCTCCTTAATCAGACAATTGGGGACACCACAGAATTACAGGATGTTACA
>NW_004525101.1:111197-113553 GCF_000260255.1 Octodon degus
GGTCAGTTTTGTTGCCAATACCATGCTGATTTTATCACAGTAGATTTGTAGTATAATTTCAAGAGAGAAATTGCAATGCCTCTTGCCTTGTCTTTGGTGTTCATGATTTCCTTCGCTATTCTAGGACTTTTCTGGTTCCAAATAAATTTTAGGAATGATTTCTCTACGTCTGGGAAGTATGTTAGTTGTAGTTTGATAGGGATTGTTTTAAATGTGTACAGCAATTTTGGGAGTATGGCCATGTTCACGATGTTGCTTCTTCTTATCCAGGAGCAGGGAATATCTTTCCATTTTCTGAAATCCTCTACGATGTCTTTTTTCAGAGTACCACCATTTTCATTGGAAAATTCTTTGGGTTCTTTAGTTAGATCAATTCCTAAGTATTTCATTTTCTGTGGTGCTATTGAAAAAGGAATTGTTTCTCTAAATTCCTTCTCAGAGTGATTATCATCTGTGTACAGGAATGTTATTGACTTTTGGGTGTTGACTTTGTATCCTGCTATGCAACTGAATTTGTGTATTAGTTTCTAGTAGCTTCTTAGTGGCGTTTTATGGGTCTTCCAAGTAGAATATCATGTCACCTGAGTTTAACTTCTTCTTTACTTATTACTATTCCTTAAACCCCACATATATATGGAAATTAAACAGGGGCCAGGGAGGTGGCACAGTGGAATAATCACTTCCCTCGTAAGCACAAGGGCCTGAGATCAATCTGCAGTTCCACAAAAAAAAAAGAAAGAAAGAAAGAAAGAAAGAAAGAAAGAAAGAAAGAAAGAAATTAAACACTCTACCCAGCTACCAATGAGTCACACAAGAAATTAAAGGAGTTCAAAAATATCCACAATTCAATGAAAATTCAAGCACAACTTACCATAATTTATGGGATGAAATAAAAGCAATTCTCAGACGGAAATAATTTATAGCTCTGAACTCACACATTAGGAACACAGAAAGGGAACAAATACACACCCTAATCTTGCACCTCCAACATCTAGAAAAGGAAGAGCAAACCCAACCTAAAGCCCAAAAATAGAAGGAAATCAAAGATTAGAGCAGAAATTAATTCAATCAACATGAAAAAAGTTCAAAGAATTAATGAATCAAAAAGCTGGTTCTTTGAAAGATTAATAAAATTGATAAGCCCCTAGCTAACCTCAAAAAAAAAAAAAAAAGGAATATACTCTCCCACAATAGAAGATCCAGAAGAAATGGAAAGATTCCTAGAAAGGAACAAATTACTAAAATTAAACCAAGAAGATATCAGAATTCGCAATAATCCATAACAGCCAATGAAATATGATATGTAATAAAAAACCCTACCAACAAAGAAAAGTCCAGGGCCTGATGGATTCACAGCTGAATTCTACAAGAAGTTTCTGGAAGATATAATCCCTCTACTCCTCAAACTCTTCAATGATATTGAAAAGGAAGCAATCCTCCCAAAATCATTCCTGGAGGCAAGTATTATACTAACAACAAAATGAGGGAAAGATGCAACTAAAAATACAAGTACAGGCCAATCTCCCTCATGAACATAGATGCAAAAATCCTCAATAAAATCCTAGCAAATAGCATACAGCAAATCATTAAGAAGATTATACACCATTACTAAGTAGGATTCGTTCCAGGGATGCAAGGATGGTTCAATATATGCAACTCTATACATGTAACACAGCATATCCATAGAGCCAAATCTTAAAACCACAAGATCATCTCAATTCATGAAGAAAATACTTTTGACAAAGTCCAACACTCATTCGTGTTCAAAATCCTACAGAAAATTGGAATAGATGGCCTCCACTTCCATCTAATAAAAGCCATCTATGACAACCCAATGGCTAACATAGTTGTAAATGGAGAAACACATTAATCCTTTACTCTCAGTACAGGTACAAGACAAGGATGTCCTCTATCACCACTCCTATTCAATATTGTTCTGTAATCATTAGCTAGAGCCATTAGACAAGAGAGAGAAATAAAAGGAATAAGAATAGGTAAAGAAGAAGTTAAATTATCACTATTTGCAGATGACATGACACTTTACTTGGAAGACCCAAAAAGCTCCACAAAGAAGCTACTAGAATTGATACACAAATTCAATAGCAGAGCAGGATGTGAAGTCAATATCCAAAAGTCAATAGCATTCCTCTACACAGATAACAAACATACTGAGCGAGATTAGAGAAACAATTCCTTTTACAATAGCACCACAGAAAATGAAATATATTTCAGTAAATCTAACTAAAGTATACAAAGATCTTTTCAAGGAAAATTACACTACTCTGAACAAAGAGATTGTAGAGGATTTCAGAAAATGGAAAGATATTCCCTGCTCCTGGATAGGAAGAACCAACAT
>NW_004525101.1:115009-116607 GCF_000260255.1 Octodon degus
GAAGCCTTCATATTTAAGTGGAAGGTTCTTGACTATATACTCATAAGTGAAATAAACCAGACCCACATGTGTAAATATTATATAGTCTCCCTTTTGTAAAAAGTGAAAAGAAGAAATCAGAAATAAAAAGTTATAACACAATTAAATGGAAAGAGAGAATTTAAGAATTAAATAATGAAGAGAAGTCAAGGAAAAAAAGCTAGGAAAAAAGAACAGGGCAAAAGCATACATTTATATGCACAAGATGGTTAAGGCAATGATCCTGAGAATCTTCAGCAGGTTTTTGATACTAGCAGCTAATTGGTAGGATTCTCACGCTGGCTAACTATATATGCTGATACCTGTGAACTAAGCAACTGAACTGAAGATAGCAATGTGTGATAGTAGGATCATGCTTGAAATGCCTGTCATTCTGGTCCTCTAAATATTTACTTTTTAATGGCTTAGCAATTATTGCTATACTGTCTCTCAGGTAAATGTTTGTTCTTTTTTTAAAAAAGGGGTGGATAATAAATGAAAACAAGAAACAAGAAAAACAAAGCCATAGGACTGTCCTGCTACTATGCTGCATAGAGTTAGATTTCTAAGCTTCTGTGTAAATATATGTAACTGTTTATTTTTAGTTCTTTCATATTTTTTAATTTTAATTTTAATTTTTTATCATGTTCTGTAGGGACTTATAGTCTAACAGCAATCCTTGATGGAAAATACATGTTTGTTGCTACGTCTCAGAAGTTTGGTATTCAGACAGGTAGTGAAGTTAAGCTAACCTGCCTATGTTATAGGGTAGTAGTGTCATTAAGCTTCTTTTGTGGAGGGTTAACAAGTTAAGTTTGCAGACCAAAAATTTGAGATAAAGAAGGGCTACAACGATAGCCAACATTTTGGATTTAGCCCTTCAAGGTCAGCGAGAACTTAGGACATAAAAGAACTTGTACTGTAACGTCCTGTAAGTCTATGGTGTGCCAAATTTTTTGATCAAGGAGAATATGGAGCCACACAGGAAAGTGATCAATGATGTTTAGTGCACCTAAGGAGAGAGGACATTCTCTCAAGCTTTTACAGAGAGCAAACTGGTCAAGCAATGGCTGTGACTCATCCACATGCTGACACTGACAAAGCATATACAAACTGCACTACAGTGCTTCAGGGTCAATCATGAGGGAATTTGACTGACCTTGTCAGATACAAAAATTACAATTGTTGCTAATATAATTCTTGCTTTATCTTGGTCTTAACCATCCAGCAGACAAGTATAAAAACAAGGTATAAAAACTAAAACCAGGTTACTGAGGAAGTAGCTCAGTAGAATAAGCTTTTCCCTGGCAAGTGCAAGGGCCTGAGTTCAATCCCCAGTTCCACCAAAAAAATTAAAAAGGTAAAGCCATATTAAAATGCTAAGCTGTAAAATGCTAAAATCAACAACTTCTGACATTGCCAGTCCAATAGACAACCCACTACCATTATGGACTACTGGACTATATTCAATTATTTTGCTGAATTCACTCATGTACAATATTTAAATGGCAATGGAATACTCACCTTTGGCAAAACTAAACAAAGAGATATAAATGAAGGACCATTTTGTACTGAAAAAA
>NW_004525101.1:116707-117798 GCF_000260255.1 Octodon degus
GTGATCGTAGGATCATGCTTGAAATGCCTGTCATTCTGGTCCTCTAAATATTTACTTTTTGATGGCTTAGCAATTATTGCTATACTGTCTCTCAGGTAAATGTTTGTTCTTTTTTTAAAAAAGGGGTGGATAATAAATGAAAACAAGAAACAAGAAAAACAAAGTCATAGGACTGTCCTGCTACTATGCTGCATAGAGTTAGATTTCTAAGCTACTGTGCAAATATATGTAATTGTATACTTTTATTTCCTTAATATTTTTTAATTTTAATTTTAACTGCCTATGTTATAAGGTAATAGTATCATTAAGCTTCTCTTGTGGAGGGTTAACAAGTTAAGTTTACAGACCAAAAATTTGAGATAAAGAAGGGCTACAATGATAGCCAACATTTTGGATTTAGCCCTTCAAGGTCAGTGAGAACTTGGGACATAAGAGAACTTGTACTGTAATGTCTTCTAAGTCTATGATGTGCCAAATTTTCTGATCAAGGAGAATATGGAGTCACACAGGAAAGTGACCAATGATGTTTAGTGCACCTAAGGAGAGTCACATGGAGAGAAGACATTCTCTCAAGCTTTTACAGAGAGGAAATTGGTCAAGCAATGGCTGTGACTCATCCACATGCTGACACTGACAAAGGATATACAAACTGCACTACAATGTTTCAGGGTCAATCCTGAGGGATTTGGCTGACCTTGTCAGATACAAAAATTACAATTGTTGTTATATAAGTCTTGCTTTATCTTGGTCTAAACCATCCAGCAGAAAAGTATAAAAACAAGGTATAAAAACTAAAACCAGGGGACTGGGGAGATAGCTCAGTAGAATAAGCATTTTCCTGCAAGTGCAAGGGCCTGAGTTCAATCCCCAGTTCCACCAAAAAAATAAAAAAGTAAAGCCATATTAAAATGCTGAGCTGTAAAATGCTGAAATCAACAACTTCTGACATTGCGAGTCCTACAGATAACCCACTGCCATTATGGACTACTGGACTATATTCAATTATTTTGCTGAATTCACACACATACAATATTTAAATGGCAATGGAATACTCACCTTTGGCAAAACTAAACAAAGAGATATAAATGAAG
>NW_004525101.1:118294-123891 GCF_000260255.1 Octodon degus
CTTGCTTCTGAGGCCCTCCAGTGTCCTTCAGTTCAATCTTATAGTCACTCACATTGGCCAATATGATCTGCAGAATTTATTTGTTTCACAGCACTAGGGATGGAACCCAGAACCTCATGGACACTAGGCCAAGTGCTCCATCACTGAGCTACATCCCCATTTCTTGTAATATTGAGAAAGTGCCTCACTAAGTTGCTCAGTCAAGTTTAAACTTGCTGTCTTCTTCTTCAGCCTCCCAAGTTGCTGGGATTACAGGCACACACTGTACAGCCAGTCTTGTGCATAGGACTTTACTCATAAGTAGTACAGCTCTGATACAAACCAGGATCCTCTATGTTACCTAATCTTTCTCAGTACAGTGCATGGCTGTATGCTGGACAAGGAGAGATTTAGGGAAACAGTGCTTCATTTTAAGAAGAGAAGTGCCTTAATAATATAACAGACAAACCTAATCTTCCCAACACAGTCAAGAAAAATATTCTCTAAAAAAATATGCAGCTCTGATTGCTGACAGTTAGTAGAGAATATATATCTTTGCCAGCTGACATTTTTATTCATTGATTCATTGACACTGACTTTCACTATGCAATTTGGACTCACAATAATCCTCCTGTCTCAGCCTTCCCACTGCTCAGATTATAGGCATGTGCTACCATGCCTGGTTCCAAGCCCAGAATTGCATGCCCAGTTTTCTAAGGCCTATTCAATTAATATTTACATAAGGATATTTACTGTAAGATAAACCAAATGTACATTACAATAGATGGAACACAGTAGAATATTTTTATAGAAACATGACAACCCAAAAAAAAAAGAAACATGACAACCCTTCATGAGGGTAGAAACAAAGAATCCATGGAGTAATATTTGATAATATTTGTCCCACACAACTGTCACTCTTTGTGAATATAACTGTAGCAAATGATAATATTACAACAAATCTAATTTTGTAGATGGCACTTAGCTTTTATTTGCATTTCTACAACCAGGTAATCCCTTCAACTCCACTGATTGGTGACCACTATGGAGTAGCTCTGAGCAGGATTTAATGTCACCCAACTGCCTTTCTTTCTTTACTTCTTGGCCTGCCCAAGGCCTAGGCCCCTTGTTTGAAGATGGATGGCAGATTTGTAGTAAGCAAACCTCTGAATCACTGGTCCCAGCCAGGACCTATATTGGCCTGTGAAACTCAGATGCTTCAAAGGACAACATAAGGCCACAGCTGAAGATGCCTGGCCACAACCTCAAATACCTCAAAGCAGACCGCAGCTGCAGGTGACACACTCCCACAATAAAAGTCAACCGGCAGATAAAACAGTCTCCTAATTAGAGGAGACTTCCCAGAGAGTCTTTCAACCACCTCCCAAGATCCAATCAGATTCCTGAGTTTTCTTCAATATCCCCCCCCCCCGCTTTCTTTGAAAACCAAATAAATGTGGACCATTCAGAGAAGTTCTTTGTCTTAATCCCCAGAAAACTTTAAATTCTCTTAGAGGGTTTTGAGCCACCTGGAGCCAAAAAATCATACCACTTGACTCTTTCATTTAAACCCTTGCCATCCCCTATTTTGGAGCTTCTGGGCATGAGCAATCCACAGTATCTACGGGACAATAGTTATGCTTCACTCCATCCTACTTAGGGTCTGAGAATAGTTATGTACAAAAACAAAAGTAAGATTCAGACAAACCTGGAGTGTTTGCTTCCCTATATTTGTCACATTTGAGCACAGTTTGAATAGTTGACCTCTGTATTTGACTGGTTATCATTCATAAAACATATTCTCCAAGTTTTTAGTATACTTTCTGGCAGTGTGCACCTTACATTAGGCTGCAGCAAAGTCAGAACATGGACATAGAGGCAACTTCAGGCCAAATTTAGTTTGATTTCATAATTATGTATTTGAAACACCTAAAAGAACATGTAAATTAATTATTTAGATTTACAATTGCTAGGTGAAAGATCAGTATAAACCTCTATTTCAGTTTTATGTCTCAGCATACAGAAAAGAAAAATCCTTGTAAATTCTATAGTTATGTTACATATTGAGTTGGTAGTAGATAAACTAAAAAGGAAACCCCACAGTTAATTATGCAAATATGCATGGAATGTTACAAATATATGAAATGTGAAGAAGTGCTATTCAGTGTAGCTTCTGTAGCCTGCTGAGCTACAGGACAATAAAGGAGCCTTAGTGTTTCAGTTGCATTTCACTCATTGCAGGGACAAAATATCCAACACCAAAACTTAGGGAAGGAAATATTTATTTAGCTCACAGAACTTCTCTGGGTGGTGGAGGTTTCATCCCATACTTCAGTCCATACTCCACTGGCTCCAAGGCAGAGTGGCACATTGCAGAGAGCACCAGTTCACTGTGGCAGAAAAGAGCACAGCAAAGGCAGGAGATGCAGCTGCGGGTTCTTGCGAACCTTGCTCCCTTCCTTCCATGCTGACTGCGAAGCCCAGACCTGCTGTAAGGAAGGGGCACTCAGAAACCTTTTCTGCAGTTTTGCAAAATAAATGATTGTCAGTGTGTCAACAAATATTTTAGGCTTCTGTTTCCTAAGTCCCAACACCACTAATAAATATAAACTAAGATTTTGAAGTGGTACCATGTATAATGTCATAAAAGTATTAAATTCACCAGATGAAAACTAATAAAAATATGTAAGAATGGAAGGAGCAAAATATAAATATTTACCATAAGACATTAAAGAAAATGTAAGCATAACCTATTTACCTTATAAGTGTACATACAAGACTCAGTACTACTTAGATACATCAAATATTTTTTCAGATGAACCTGCGATTCCATGCAGTTCCAGTGAGGGTGTCACGTTTCCCTGTCTGCCCATGGCTGTTAGAGGGTGTGAGGGGCACTTCCTCAGGTTGTTTCACAGGAATTTCTGCATCAGTACAGATCATGTCTCCCTGAAGGGAGACCCTAGCTCCTGGTCCCTGGAATAAGAGGTGTTTTTCATCTCCGTGAGCAAATACGAGATGAAAATGTAAATAGGAGTGGATGGGTGAGAAGCAGGACATGTGCATGATGTGCCTCAGTCTACAGCATGGGAAGGAGACGCTGCCCTATTCAGACACCCCAAAGGCACCTGAGACCCCCTCATCACATTTCTCTCACTGAGATCACACAGAGGTGAGGAGCCCTGGGCTTCTACTCTGGAGAATTCATGTTGATTTAGCAACAGGAAGGGTGAGGGTAATTAGACCATGTCGTAGAGCTTGTGGAAGATAGAGATGCAAGGAATAGAACTTTCTACAAGTGGCAACTGTGCTGACACCTTTTGGGGAGAGGTGGAAAGTGTGCCATTTCACTTTCTGAGTCAGGCTGATTCTATTTAGTATGATGCTCAACATTCTATACATTTTGCATAAGGCATGATTCCATTGTTTTTGAAGCTGAATTATATTTTGTTGTATACATACACATTTTCTTTATTCATTTATCTGTTTTTCATTAAATAAATTTTATTTGTGATCAATAACCCAAATCATAAAGTATTCATTTCATTTTGATTTATTAATGAATTCTATAAAATATTTACAGAATAATTACACCAAATTTCCATAATCTTAAGTAAGTTTATTAGAGATGATATTTTCTAATGCATCCTACAAAGCTTGTCTCATTCCTGTATCAAAATGAGATGAAACATTACAAGCAAAGAATCTACAATGTTTTGCAAGAATATTCATGTGAACTTTGTCAAGAAAATAAAACCAAGTCAGCTCCAATAAACTATAGAACTTATTACATCCCACAAGCAAGTGGGATTTTTCTAAATATGTAAATCCATGTTAATATCTAAACATCAATAAAGGCCTACATAAATTAAAGAAATCATGTTTTTATGTTAATGGAAATAAATCAAAGGTAAAATCACTTGGTTTCTCTTATATCAAAATCTCAACATATGAATTCAGAATAAAATAAATGTAGATAATAAGGAAAAGAGAGAAAGAACTTGTGCAAAATGGAGAGACCAAGAAATAGAAGAGCAGGGCAACAAATGGAGAAGGAGGGTGGTGGAGGAGAATGAAGAGATGAAAAGTGAAATAAGGCATGTTATAAACATGACCAACCAAGGTACCAACTCCCCATCAGTACTTACATATTGCAAACACACACCAATTTGAAATTGAAAATTTAAAAGTAAAACAAGAATATTTACAAGACCATGTTGATATTTACATAAAAGTGAACAATATTTGACATGTGTGCAATGATACTCTGAGAAACTGTCTCATTGTTATTGTTTCTCAATAAAATTAATTTTAAAATACATGTATATATGCATATATACATTATATATAGTTTCCTTCAAATTTGTGACTTTACCTTCTTTTCCTAGTTTACTCATCTACCTGCTGTCGAGAAGCTAGGCTGATTCCACAGCTTACTCCTGTGTCACAACAAACATGGATATGTGGTTGTCTCTAGAGTGTGTTGTCTTTCATTTTGGGGGAATATACTAAGTAGAACAGCTGAATCATATGGAAGCTCTACTCTATGTGTGTGTGTGTGTGTGTGTCTGTGTCTGTGTCTGTGTCTGTGTCTGTGTCTGTGTATCACTGAGGATTGAACCCAGGACCTATGCATTGATCTATATCTCAAGCACTTTTTCATTTTTATTTTGAGACAGGGTTTCACTAAGTTACCAAGGCTGGGTTCACTTTGCAATTCTTCTGCCACAGCCCAGCAGAGTACTGGGATTACAAGCATGCACCACAATGCCAGCCTTCTAGATTTAGCTTTGTGAGGAACATTCCATGCTGATATCCACACTGGATATACTAGTTTATATTACCATCAACAGTATAGAAACCACACTCACTAATTCTAAAGAACACACAATAATACAGAAAGACAGTCCTAGACCAGGTTCGGTGAGTGTGTGGGAAAGCTTCTGGCTACCCTGCACCGGCGGGACCAACTCCGGGTCTCTGCCCAGGCGCAGCGTGGGTGAGACCATCTGCCACATCCTTGGGATGCCCTCCACCACTCCGCAGCACCTTCCCCACCCCACCCACCGAGTAGGAATTTCTGACGACTTCCGGGTACCCCCAGACCCAGTCCTAGCCCAGGCCCAGTGAGTGTGTGGGAGAGCTTCCGGCTGCCCTGCACCAGCGGGACTAACTCCAGGTCCCAGCCCAGGTGCAGCATGGGTGAGACCATCTCCCACACCCTTGCAACGCCCCTCACTAGTCCGCAGCACCTCCCCAAGCCCGCCCGCTGAGAAGGAATTTCTGCTACGTTCCGGGAACCCCCAGACACAGTCCTAGCCCAGACCCAGTAAGTGTGTGGGAGAGCTGCCTCTCCCCCCTACTCTACTTTGTCCCCTCCAGGCTCAGCTCTGGCCTGGCATACAGACCTGGGGTGTTACCCTCCAGCTGCAATCCCTACAGAGAGGGTAGAGGATAGAACCACTCAGCTAATCCAGGACCAGAACATCATACCACAGGGGCACAACAGGTTCACCCTCAAGGGCAGTAGCAGGAAGGAGCTGAGCACAGCAGCCAGACCCAAGCCAGGCACAGCTGGATAAATCCAGACTTTGTAGATTTGCACCTGAACTTCAGTA
>NW_004525101.1:123991-124695 GCF_000260255.1 Octodon degus
TGT
This sequence comes from Octodon degus, assembly GCF_000260255.1. NCBI lineage: Eukaryota > Metazoa > Chordata > Mammalia > Rodentia > Octodontidae > Octodon > Octodon degus. Next base: position 123,995 of record NW_004525101.1, read on the forward strand.
GGGCCATTCAGAGAAGTTCTTTGTCTTAGTCCCCAGAAAACTTTGAATTCTCTTAGAGGGTTTTGAGCCACCTGGAGCCATAAAATCATACCACTTGACTCCTTCATTTAAGCCCTTGCCATCCCCTAATTTTGGAGCTTCTGGGCATGAGCAAGCCACAGTATCTACGGGACAATAGTTATGCTTCACTCCACCCTACTTAGGGTCTGAGAATAGTTATGTACAAAAACAAAAGTAAGATTCAGACAAAACTGAAGTGTTTGCTTTCCCATATTTGTCACATTTGAGCACAGTTTGAACAGTTGGCCTCTGTATTCAGCTGGTTATCATTTGTAAAACATATTCTCCAAGTTTTTAGTATAGTTTCTGGCAGTTTGCACCTTACATTAGATTGCAGCAAAGTCAGAACATGGACATAGAGGCAACTTCAGGCCAAATTTAGTTTGATTTCATAATTATGTATATTGAAACACCTAAAAGAACATGTAAATTAATTATTTAGATTTACAATTTCTAGGTGAAAGATCAGTACAAACCTCTATTTCAGTTTTATGTCTCAGCATACAGAAAAGAAAAATGGCTTGTAAATTCTATGGTTAGGTTACATATTTTTTTTTCTTTTCAAAGTTTTATTGACAAACATATAGCAATGAGACAGTTTCAAATCAAATCGAAAGTACAGTTTCAACAAATAATACACT
>NW_004525101.1:124795-133192 GCF_000260255.1 Octodon degus
TGAGTTTACACACCTATAATATTCAAATAACGGAACTTAACAAAAAAGGGATATACAAGTGAATATCCATTTTGTATCTGTATATTCAAAGTGGTTGGGATGGATATATAGTTACATTCTGTTAATGAAAAGAATGATTTGTCCTAATGGTGTTTGTGAATAGGGTATCAGGTCCGCATCTTGTACAGCAATTAACCACTAAGAAAAATGTATGCAATGTGTTAATTATTGAAACTGACCTACCGATTTGATTTGAAACTGTCTTATTGTTATTAGTTTATCAATAAAATTATGGCCAAAAAAAGAGAAAAAAAATACAGGAAGAGCCAAGATACTCTTTCAAAAAGCATGAGTGTTTGCTCTACCAAAGAAAATGTATAATGTAAAATGATGACTGTAGGGATCTGTTGGTCTTACTGGGGACGGTTCTACCTGGGGAGACATGGTGGTAGAAAAGATAGATAAGAAGACATATGCTGGGCTAGGTGGTCAGTGGTCATCCTGATGGGCAAGACACACGTGCCAGCACAATGAAACCTATGTTTATTTATACCTTTTGCAAAGTAAGCAGCACGTGACACAAGGTGACTTAGTGACTAGTAGCTGACATTAGCCAGTCAGGATGCTTATGTCAGGACTGAGGTAGCTTGTTTGCTTTAAGCACTGAGGCCTAGTCCCTCCTACACGCGTTTGACTGAGTTTTCATCTTCCACAGCTCACTACAGATGACTTGTTCACATAAAAGTCCAATATCTGCTCACTGGCAGGCAGCGTTGGGCCATGTGGTTAGTCAGGGACACAGACTGCTTCTATGTGGCAGTGCTGCCACTCCCTGCTCCATGGCATTCAGCAGCACACAGAAGACAACATGAAGAGGCACCTTTCTTAATGGCCTTAGCCACTGTTCACTGTGTTAGCACTTATATGACATGCATTTCTCTCATGATATAGGCAAAATGTCAATCAGACGTTCCTCTTCAGGAAGAGGGTGGAGGAAAGGGAGGAGAGTAACCCTGGCAAGTTGTCATTACACAGCAGTAACTCAACACAACACAAGGGGATACCAAAGCAAAAAGATGCCCCTATTGCTACCACAGCAGTCTAAGTGCTGTTGCTGACTCAGCTTTCACAAATGAAAGTCACATTGAAGTTACAGTGTATTGTGAGTAACATAGACATATTTAATCAGACTTCATATTTAATAAAACTTTCTCCTGAATGCAAGAATATAGAACTAGATCACTGGGACAGGTTCAGAGGGAAATGGGCACTTGGAAATAGATAGAAGAGTACTACTCAAGAGGCCATTTGAAGAATCTACTTGAAAGGAGAATATGGGTGAACATGTGGTTGGGGGGCTGGTTATGTCTCAGCCCACGGCAACAAGTCTGAAGGTCATAAACACAAATGATTACCGGGGCCAGGTGAATGCAATTGCTGGCTGAACAGGTGAGAGTCAGGAGGGACAGGCGGGTTTTCCAGAGGCTGTCACTGCTCAGCTCTGACTGACATGCAGGGGTAATGGAGCAATGGACATGCACACCAACCAACATCATGCAGGCTTTTTTTTAATGCCATGACCAATAAATTCAGATCACAAACCTTGAGATGCACACCTAACATAAAACCTTCTTATATTATTAAACTGCAAATAAAATTTCTTTTCATGGGATCGGTACAACTAAGTTGGAATTATCGAAATAAACTCCTAATGCCATTCTTAAATATTATAGACTATGTTGACAATGAACTTAAACATTACTTTTTTAGGACTGATAATAAATGATGAGGTACAATAGCTTCAGCTTATTTCCCAGCCCTACATTGCTAAATTAAGCTTGCACTGACTTTAACTACTGGTGGCTTTTTAGGAATGAGAGACCTGTGTTGCAGAGTACCCGCTCTTTAATGCAAAGAATTATGTTTACTTTTTCAAATGGTTCAATCTCACTAAATGTAAACTCTTAGCAGACTCCTAATAAAAGACCAATTTGTAAAATTTGGCCATTTTAATGTTTTTGCAGTTTAATAAATAGTTTTCTTGATGGATGTAGTCATGAGAGTTGTTCAGCAGTATCTATGTCATGGTTTTCCTAATTGATTTATAGTCTTCAACAAGAGTAAGAAGTTATAGTATGAAACATCTGCCAAATGAGTAAGGCTTCATTAATGCATCCATCATTTTCAGGATTGTTGGTTACCTGGGCATATTTACTCCAAATAACTTTGCCCCCTTGAGTCACTAGGCACAACTCACTCATGTTCACTTCAATCACTGTTCCTTTGGTAATAGCACCCAAATTTGTATACAATGTCAAAGAAGGATTCTTTTTCACACCAAGTATTGGCAGGCAAAAGGTGGCTTTCAGTTCAGGATGTTTTACATGGGCCTTCTTTAAGCTTGAAGCCATTGGCCTAATGAATCTCATATTTACAAGGTTTTCTTGTAAAGCCATCTCCAGCAAAGCAGACTTTAGTACCCATCCTCTTCAGTGCCTGCTTTTTTCTCTTTCCAGTTCAAATAACTTTTAATTCTTTCATTTCCCCTTGAACAGCAAATTTGGGCAGAGGATCTTCCCATTTTCCTGCCTTTTCTTTTCGTTTTTGTTTAATCATGTTGGAAACTACACTTGCACGACACTGTCCTTCTCTGACCAGCAGGTAGGCAGGTGGAGACTTTTCATTGTTCTTCTGTTTGCTGTTACTCTTTTCATGCATCTTGATAGTCTTCATTTGGATTTTCTCTGCATGGCACTGTTTGTGGTAGACATTCACCTTCAGGTCAATCTTTCTTTTGCTTTCTTTGAATGTTCATGAGCCTCTCAACTTGCCTTTTTTCTCTTTTCCTCATGGTAATCCAAATGGTATCCACAGTGATTGCACTGTAATTCAATATTTCATTCTGTGGCATGATGGCAGCTACAAAGCTGCCATGAGCAGCCTCAGGAATGCAAAGAAAAATTCTAACTTTGGGGTGTCCCAGATGCACAAGCTCCATCATGCAGGTTTTTAATATAGGGTAAGAAAGTATCTCCTGGGCCACCTGTCCTCCCTGGCTGTACCATGTGCAGTACTGGCCCTATTTCTGTGAGTCTTGCCCACGCAGTGGCCCTGCTCATCCAGCAGGGAAGGCTCTGTGCTTGGCCAGGAGGAACCTGTGCAGGATATACAGGTCTCCTAACTACTCTGGACCCAAAGCCCTTGGAGAATCCCACTGTTTACATGAGCAGACTCTAAGGGTGGAGCTCCTTCCTGAACCTCCTATGTCTTTTTAAAAAGTTCAATTTAATAACACATTCTCAAGAAGCCTTGTGGAAGTGAGTGCTATTCAATGTCTACATCACATTTGGTAAAGTCCAGGGCAGAGACAAGTTCAGTTCACAATGTGTTCAGTTTACATCACTTTGCACTTTCCCAGCAGCAGCATGGCAAGACCAATGCCTCCGAATGGGGTTTGGACAGAGGTTGTCACATGGGCAAGACATCACACCCCAGCAAGACACACTTGGAAGAGTCAGGGCTACACTTGGGATTAATGGGCTTGAGGCCTGAAGCAGTAGCCTTGAGAAGTAGCCTTGAGATGTAGACCACAGCCCTCAAGGAAATCTGAAACATGTGACCACCCCCCTCCCTGAATCAACTGCAGGACTGACACAGTACCTAGTGACATCATGGGCTTATTGTCCAGTAAGTGGGAGTGCCTCCCTTGAGTCAGGAGAGGAAGGAAGGCAAGAACTTAGACTAGAGCTTGTGGTTTACTTTGCCTGATACTGGGATCTTATCAGCTATGTTTTTGCCTCCCTACATGAGGAGTGAATGAGTAGGAATATAAAGACAAATTCTCTGTCTCTGTTTGAAATTACCCATAAAATAATTGTGTCTGACGTAATAGTTTCTATTGGCTAATAACTTTTTTCCTAAAGTGCATGGAGAATTGGGAGAGAGTTCATTGTCACTCATGTCTCAAATCTGATTCACAATAATCAGACAACAAAAATGCATTACAAATTCTCACCATTTCAAAGATATTTTGAATGTAAAGTTAAGAAATTGCTGAAAGTAACAAGTATGTCTAATAAAATCATCAAAATGAGCTTCTGGCCATTAGGCAGATTAATTTCTTAGCCACTTGAGTTAAGAACAAGACTATAGCACTCAAGCTTCTCCAGAAAAGCAACACAGACACAGAGATGGATTCATTATGAGGAACTGGACGAGTTAGCTACGAAGTCTGAAACATTCCATCATCTGCTGTCTACAATCCTGCAGACCCAGGGAAGCCCATGATGCAATTCAGTCCAAGGCCAAATCCAGGAAAAGTGAGGAGGTGATGACACAGCTCTTGGGCAGAGTAAAGGAGATGATGAGATATCCTAGCTCAAGCAAGCAGTCAGGCAATAAAACAGGGGAGGCAAGAGCACAAGATGTGAATTTCTTATTTATCTACTTTTGGTTCTATCCTGCACTCAGTTGATTGGAAAAGCTGTTCCCTTTTGGGAGAACAATCTTCTTTCCTGAGGGCCATATTCAATGTTTTCACTTTGTCAGCACACACCTTCACAGGCACATAACAAATAATGGGAATTGGGGGACGCCAAGGCAACAAGTGCATGACACATAAAGCTAACCATGGAATGTGCTCTCCGAGGTCACGGGTAGTCAAAACCCACGTCTAGCCAACAACTAGATTGCTCACTTCCTTAGAGATTCATCTTCTTTCTGGTGTCCCACGTTTCTGTGGTGGACCCAAGAACTACTGTGGCCAAAAGTGAGCAATGAAGTGTGGCTCTGCCTGCTTTTTGACAAAAGAGCCAGAAATTTACTACATGCTCCTGATAGTAGGATTCCTGAGAGACTCATACATACAACTTGAAAATCAAACAGAAAACCTAATTGATTCCCTTAATTGCTCTATTTTATTTTTGATTGCACTACTTTAATGTGTCTTACATTTCCACATAGTTTTCTTTTAAACTGGGCCTCACAACAACAAATGCACAGCTCTGGCTGAAGAATGTACTGCCGTAAGGGGGCAACATACCAACATTACCTCGATCGCCCAACAGAGATGTAATTCATGCTTCTTTCTCTTCCAAGCGCCCTTCCCCTTCTGGATCCAATTCCAGGCCAGAGCACTGACACACCAGAGAGCACCCTGACCTTCAGGAGCCTTTTCTCTCTTTTGAACCTCATTAAAGGATCACAGGCAAGGACTGCACCTCATGGGCATAATGCACACAGAGTGAACTCTGGGACATGTGTGCAGTCGCGCTGCCTCTGAGATGACTCAGCCTGCTGTCAATCGTTGCTCTCAGTCTTATGCAGAGCCCCAGAGAGAGACGCCTGGGCTGGGGTGCACATTCTGTGAAATACAAAGGCTGATGTAACCTTGGGCTTTTTACTTTTCTTTCACCCTGACACACCTCTTCTGTTCCTACCGCCTCAGCATATAATCCCGGCATCTTCTAAATAAGTACTTGCTTTCTCCTTTGCCAGTTGACATACATTTGTGATTCTTTCTACTCAATCTACACAAGATTTGGAAATATACTGCACAGTGTGATGAATCTTGGGAACAAAAGCACTCTTGGAAAAAAAAGGCAGGATGTGATTTGAGAAGTGATAAAAAAACACAGTCACTTGTAGAGCAATCTGTCTTAAGTTGGAGTAAATTTCTCATTAAAGAACAAGAATCCTACATACTTTTCCATTTAACAAAAATCTCTTCTTGTTTCAATAAACTTCTTCTTTAAAATGAAAAATAAATGTAAGAAAACACACTGTCACTCACTCGAATGCAATAGAAAATCATTTTATTTCTGTAAATGCTTAGAAAGGTGACAAAGGCCTAGAACTTTCCCCCTTTCCACATTGCCTTGTTGATCACAGACAGATCTCCAAGGACAAAGGAATTATTCATCTGTAATTCAGTCCCAGATCTGCCTCAGTATCATGAGACTGACTCTCCCAACTTTCTTTTGTGGGAACAAGAAAATCAAAAAGGAAAATGACGAAGGAAAAGGAGAAAACCAGAAAAAGCAAAAGACACTATAAAAGAAACTGCCTAAGAAGACAAAAAAGAAATGATCAAAACTTTAAATATTTCAACCCAAGTACACAGAAATCAAAGGATCTTGAGGGTCAACATGCTGAGGTGGGTCAAGGCCACAGTGAACTTTTGGACGCTATGAGTATCAATGTAGCCGCAATTTGGAAACTGGCCTTTTCCAATGAGCTGGCATTCAGTCCTTCTCACAGGACAGGCACTGAGGTGGCACTTGTTCTGACCACTGCTGCAGGGTGTTGTGGGCAATCTACAGATGTCAGTCACATCCTGGAGAGCCTTGTGAAGAAAGGTGTGTGTAGGCGAGCACTTCTGAGCAGCTTTGCTCACAGCCCTCATCACCTGGTCTCACAAGGAGAGGCGTTTGAGTCAGAAGAGAACGTGATAGTACCATTAAGCCCAAAAGCAACAGGACAGGAGATTTCAAGACTCCCACCAACTCTTCTGTGTGGCAAAAGGGAAGAGCACAGTAAGAGTAGAAGCAATACAGCAAACTTACTTATCGTGACTATTTATACTGCTGTTTTGCTTTGAAAGATTCCATAGTCTCATTGCTATTTGTTTCTCATTAAATTAATTTTTTAAAAATTCGATAACCCTTTAAAAACATCTTTTCCAATCATCTCAATTTCAGTGAAAACAATGTGAGGGGAGCAGCTGTCTCCTGTGTTTTTCACAAGAAAACGAAACTTGAGCCCATTTCTAGGGAACTCACAAAGTACATTCCTGTGCAAGATTGTAGATAAGGTTACCTCCTGCGCTCCACTCTGCAGGGCCCTGTGGTAGCCTGTCCCCACCAGGATCTGGTTTCCTTCAAGGCTGACCACAGCTCTTTTCCTGATAAGAATGACCATGAATGTTCAGAAGAAAGAGTCCTTGTCACTCCCCACGGCTCCTACAGCATCCAGGTTTAAGATACTCTTCTATTCCTATTATTTAAAAAGGTCCTAAGGAACCAAACTTTTACTACAAGAATGTCTGCATCCCTCTTGAAGCCTCAGCTGCTAGGGTGCCACTGCCCACCCAGGATGCCTGCCTCATGCATAAGCCTGGAGCTTCTCCTGGCCCTGCATTCAGGCTTTAGCACAGAAGTCCAGCTGAGTGGAGTGCAACTAATGAAGTCCTCCTATTTCCTAGGGTTTTCTCCACTGTTTTACACATGAGACTCTAGAATTTGCATTCTCTCTTCAAATTATAATGTTACCCATTTTTACAGAGGACAAACTCTCTGTTGTGCAGCAAGTTTACCCAAAGTGCAGCTTGAAGAAATTATTCAGCTCCTCATAAAAATTTAGTACTTCCTTCTTGATTAGAAGCTCAGGTTTGGGGCTCTCTTATTTTCATTTCTTATATGATAATGTCAATGTGGGGTTTTTTTGCCCTTACATATTTGGTAATGTTGTGTACTGCAACAGTAGATGTGAATGAATTATGGGCTCTTATCTATGTTTATTGGCCCAGATCTTGCACCACTCAAATGCAGGAGTTTGTGGGAAAAATCAGGTAGGTAGACAAGTATGTTATGTCAGTGAAGATAAAGACAGATGGAATTTACAGTCACAGATGAAATGAGGCAGGAGTGAGACTGATGAGAGCAAGCATGAAATAGCCCCACTCCTGCACTGAATGTAGAAGAGAAAGTAGACCTAGGTGAAAACAGTGAAGAGGCCTAAAAACAGGAAATTGTGAGTGAGGAGACCCATAAGCCTGAAGGGGAAAAGCAAACTAGGACATTTGTTCTACATTTAAAACTGTTGTCCTGTACCTTCAAGAGGGAACCATGTAATAAACAAAATGATAAAGCTCAAAACCTGAAGCCTCTCATTAAGAAACCACAAAATTTTCAGGACATGATCAATTCCTTCAAAACACTTTTGAGTACCTTTGTTCACCAAGGAGAATGTTCTGTCTGTAAATACAGATAAAGTTGAAAGAGAAGATGAAAAGGCTAGAGACTCATCCACATGGCATAAGTGTTGCAGAATTTTGAAGAGGTTAGAGGAAACCCTGAGAAATAGGAGGACCTCATTAAGTGCACCCCATTCAGCTGGACTTTGGTCCCACACCTGAGTGCAGGACCAGGGCAAGGGTCCAGGTTTATACAGAGCTGGTGTTTCTTTGTATTGTTGTTGTTCACTAGCACACAAACATCTGAGGTTTCAGGGAGAAGCAGGTATTCCTGTAGTCAAAGTTTGGTACCTTAGACATTTTTCATCCTGTGGGGACAGGAGGAGGTTACAAGCCTGGGTGTTGAAAATGTCATCAGGAGTTACATACAGGACTTTTTCCTCAGAACCATAAGGTCACTTTTTTCAGGAACAAGCCTGAGGTCA
>NW_004525101.1:133292-134702 GCF_000260255.1 Octodon degus
GCCAAGGAACCTAAATCCAATGAAAAACACACCGAGACACATAATAGTAATGATCCCAGAAATTCAGCACAAGAATAATCTACTGAAAGCCACTAGAGAAAAGAAGCAGATCACATTCAAAGGAAAACCCATCAGAATTACGGCCAACTTCTCTTCACAAAACCATGCAGGCAAGAAGAGCATGGATCAGAATACTTCAGGTATTCTATGAAAACAAATTCCACCCCAGACTAGTATGCCCTGCAAAACTCTCTTTCAAGTTTGATGGAGAAGTGCAATACTTTCATGACAAAGAACACCTAAAGAATTTCGTGATGACAAAGCCAACCCTACACAGGTTACTGAAAGATGTTCTGGAGAGGGACCAAAATGATCAGAACTTCACGAATGAGATTAGAAGCAACCAACTAAATAGGACAAGCAATGAAACACAGGAGAAAAAGGAGTAAACTACAAAAGGTAAATAACATGGTAACCAGAAGTCAATACATCTCATTTCTAACCATCAATGTAAATGGACTCAATTCACCAATTAAGAGAAATAGAGTGGCACAGTGGATTAGGAAACAAAATCCAACAATATGTTGAGTGCAAGAAACACATTTAACTCATAAAGACATTCATAGGCTGAAAGTCAAAGGATGGAACACGATACTACATTCCCCAGCTCCTCAGAAAAAAGCTGGGGTAGCAATTCTATTCTCAGACAGTCTCAACTTCAAACCAACAATGATCAAGCGAAAGAAAAAAGGCCACTATATACTGGTTAGGGGAAAAATTCAAGAGGAAGAGGTAACACTCACAAATGTATGCACCAAACAGGGGAGCACCCAACTATATAAAGTAAATCTTAATGGACATGAAAAATCTAATATCCAATATCACAACTTTAATAGGAGACCTTAACACACCCTTATTTCCAAAAGATAGGTCAACCAGACAAAAACTTAGCAAAGAAATAACAGAGCTGAACCAGAGTTTGAAACAAATGGACTTGGTGGACATATACAGAGTGTTCCAACCAAACACAGCTGAATACACATTTTTCTCAGCTGCACATGGGTCATTTTCTAAAATAGACCCCATACTGGTCCATAGGTAGTACTTAAGTATATGCAAGAAAACAGAAATTATCCCATGCACCTTATCTGACCACATGCAATGAAACAGGAAATAAATGACAAAAGAAACCAGAAAAAAAAACTTAAATACATGGAAACTAAGTGACACTCTACTCAGCAACCAATGGGTCACAGATGAAATTAAACAAGAAATTCAGGAATATCTACAAATTCAATGAAAATTCTAGCACAACTTATCATAATATATGGGATATGATGAAAGCAGTCCTCAGAGGGAAATTCATAGCTGTGAACTCACACATTAGGAAAACAGAACGAGAACAAATAA
>NW_004525101.1:136112-137425 GCF_000260255.1 Octodon degus
GGTAAAGAGAAATGCTTGCGATATGAGGGTTGGTGAATGCAGGAGCACAGATCGGAGGGGAAATGGGGAATGTCGGGCACAGGAGAGAGCTGCTTGCCTCACATTGTTTTCACTGGAGTTTGAGACTATGTGAGTGAAATTTTTTTAATAGTTATGAAATATATAATGCAAAAAAACATACATAGTTTGATTAATAACTGTGCTCTTATTTTTTCTATTATTCCATAATCTTCTCTTTTCCTATGCAGAAAAGATGGTGCGAGTCATGACACTTCCTCTGCTATTGCTGTTGGGCCTTTGGGGGCTACTGTGTCCACTTTGGGCTATTCCTCCAGGTTACACCCCATTTCAGTGGTTTGAAATTCAGCACATCCAGCCAAACCCCCTCCCATGTGACCAGGCAATGATTGCTGTCAACAACCTTATAAAGAGGTGTAAGCCTAGAAACACCTTTCTGCACGATGATCTCCAGAATGTGACTGATGTCTGTACACAGGACAACACAACCTGCAAGAATGGTCAAAACAACTGCCACCAAAGTGTCTCTCCTGTGAACATGACTGACTGCATGCTCCTTAGAAAAAGCCAGTTTCCTAACTGCCACTACAGGGACCGCCCCAAATTCGCAAACTTCACTGTGGCCTGTGACCCACCTCAGCAGGGCGACCCTCAGTATCCCCTGGTTCCTGTGCACTTTGATCAAATTGTCTAGAACCTTGATCGGGTTTTGTCTATATTCAAAGGCAGTTTCTATTAAAGTTTTTTCTGCTTTTTTTCTTTTCCTTCATCATCTTCATTTTTTATTTTCTTGTTTCCACCAAAGAAAGAGTGGAGGTGCTGGGACAGTTAGTGGGCCCAGGATACTGCTGCTGACCTGGGACTGAATATACGAATGAATAATTATTCTGTGCTTAGAAATCTGTCTGTGTTGGAGCAAGGCAATGTGCAATGGTGGAAAGTTCTAGGCCTTTGTCACTTTTGCCAGCCTCAGTGCACTGCATTCACAGCAATAAAGACCCTACTGCATTCGAGTGAGTGTGAGTGTGTTTTTATCACCTCTCCAATCACTTCCTGCCTGTACGCTGTTTTTTCCTGGGTTCTTCTACTGTTATTTCTTAGATCTGATAGATTGCTTCCTGAGTCTTGTGTATGTCAAGCAGGGAATGGCAAGTGTACATGCACTGGCAAAGGAAAAACCAACTACACTTTGTAAAGATGCCAGGAAGATGTGCTCAGGTGCATGAACAGAAAAGGGGTGTCAGGGTGACAGGAAAGTCAAAAGCCACAGATACATCAGGCTTTGCATTTTGTTT
>NW_004525101.1:138620-140018 GCF_000260255.1 Octodon degus
AACAGGATAAACTTGAGGCTTTTATCAGTAAATGGATGCAAGTACATACTATATTGTCAAGTGAAATTAATCAGACCCATATGTGCCAACATCATATTGTCTCCTTAGTGTGAGAACCTGAAAGAGAAAATAAAATTTGAAGAGTACAGCAGATTCTTGGAAAAGGGAATGAACCTCTTCAAAAGGAAGAAATTGCTGAGTTGGAGAAGGACAGTAGAGTGAGTGGGGAAAAGAATTATATCTATGTATATAAGTAGGATGGTTTGGACAACAGTAGTGTGGATTTCTGCTGGTCTGTGGAGAGGAACAAGAATGCTTAAGTGCTTTGAACCCTTTTTTCAATGCTTTGTCCTTTTTCTCTTATTACTTTCTTATATGTTTTTTTCTTCTTCTAATTTTGCACACATTCATATGGTAATATGAACAACTAGTTGGAAGCCAATGCAGCATTACAAGAAATACTGTGAAATTCATATGGTTTTGTTAAGCAGAATTATGTATCACTTGAATTTTTTCTGTTTTTGTACTATTTTGTACTCTCTTTAAAAAATAAAAACACTCACAGTCTTTCTGTTCCACCCCACCCACCCAACCTCCATAGACTGTGATAATAATTATTCATCAATATTCCCAATGATCCATAATCCTTTATTAATTTTTGTAAGATGTAAAAAATGTTCACACCAAAAGCTCAGATTGGGAGCAGCCTTTCCTTTCACAATCAGAGAAACACCTCAAAGTGCAAATACTGAAGGAGGTATCACAGGGAAAGCAAGAAGTGGATCTAGGGGTCATTTTTTTTCTGTCTTTCTTTCTTTTTTCTTTACTTCTTTTATTTCATAGAGGAGAATGAGATCACTTCCTCTACACAGAGTTACATCCTGGGCCCTTATTTCATGTTTTTTTTAAATAATTTTGAGACAGCAGTAACATAACTTATCATGTAACTAGTAACCCAGTATGGGCTTGAACGTGCAATCCTCCTGCCTCAGCCTCCCAGAGCTTTGGGATTTTTGGTCTGCACCTCTATGCCTGGCTCCATTTAATTTTTTCTTCTTTGAAATCAGGGCCTCTCTATGCAGACTGGGCTGGATTGAAATGGAATCCTCATGCCTCAAGCTCAGGACTTCTGGGATTATTTACTCTTTTTTGAAAGACTCATTTGGGCAGCTGCCCTGTGTTGGTGGGAGGTAGTGCCAGCAGAGTGATTCCTGGCTCCTAAATTGAAGAGGGAGAAGTAGGAGTGGATGGATGGCCTGCAGGGCAAAGGGGCAGCCACTGATCATCTTGTCACTGCACAGCAGTTAGAATGAGGTCACTTTGTGGGAAAGACGGCTCAAGGACAGGCCATCTCCTCAGGTTTGCTGGGGAAGGAAGCTGCCTGCAGGACTCTGTCTC
>NW_004525101.1:151928-159051 GCF_000260255.1 Octodon degus
GTGAATGTCCATTTTGTATCTGTATATTCAAAGTGGTTGGGATGGATATATAGTTACATTCTGTTAATGAATAGAATGATTTGTCCTAATGGTGTTTGTGAATAGGGTATCAGATCCGCATCTTGTACAGCAATTAACCACTAAGAAAAATGTATGTAGTGTGTTAATTATTGAAACTGACCTACCGATTTGATTTGAAACTATCTCATTGCTATTTGTTTATCAATAAAATTACGGCAAAAAAAGAGAAAAAAATACAGGAAGAGCCAAGACACTCTTTCAAAAAGCAAGAGTGTTTGTTCTACCAAAGAAAATGTATAATGTAAAATGATGACTGTAGGGATCTGTTGGTCTTACTGGGGATGGTTCTACCTGGGGGAGACATGGTGGTAGAAAAGATACACAAGAAGACATAAGCTGGGCTAGGTGGTCAGTGGTCATCCTGATGGGCAAGACACACGTGCCAGCACAATGAAACCTATGTTTATTTGTACCTTTTGCAAAGTAAGCAGCACGTGACACAAGGTGACTTAGTGACTAGTAGCTGACATTAGCCAGTCAGGATGCTTATGTCAGGACTGAGGTAGCTTGTTTGCTTTAAGCACTGAGGCCTAGTCCCTCCTACACACGTTTGACTGAGTTTTCATCTTCCACAGCTCACTACAGATGACTTGTTCACATAAAAGTCCAATATCTGCTCACTGGCAGGCAGCGTTGGGCCATGTGGTTAGTCAGGGACACAGACTGCTTCCATGTGGCAGTGCTGCCACTCCCTGCTCCATGGCATTCAGCAGCACACAGAAGACAACATGGAGAGGCACCTTTCTTAATGGCCTTAGCCACTGTTCACTGTGTTAGCACTTATATGACATGCATTTCTCTCATGGTATAGGCAAAATGTCAATCACACGTTCCTCTTCAGGAAGAGGGTGGAGGAAAGGGAGGAGAGTAACCCTGGCAAGTTGTCATTACACAGCAGTAACTCAACACAACACAAGGGGATACCAAAGCAAAAAGATGCCCCTATTGCTACCACAGCAGTCTAAGTGCTGTTGCTGACTCAGCTTTCACAAATGAAAGTCACATTGAAGTTACAGTGTATTGTGAGTAACATAGACATATTTAATCAGACTTCATATTTAATAAAACTTTCTCCTGAAAGCATTAATATAGAACTAGATCACTGGGGCAGGTTCAGAGGGAAATGGGCACTTGGAAACAGATAGAAGAGTACTACTCAAGAGGCCATTTGAAGAACCTACTTGAAAGGAGAATATGGGTGAACATGTGGTTGGGGGTCTGGTTATTTCTCAGGACATGGCAACTAGTATGAAGGTCATAAACACAAATGAGTCCTGGGGCCAGGTGAGTACAATCGCTGGCTGAACAGGTGAGAGTCAGGAAGGAGAGGCGGTTTCACAAAGACCTCCGCTAGGGCCTCTTTTCCAGGGGCTGTCACTGCTCAGCTCTGACTGACATGGAGGAGTAATGGAGCAATGGACATGCACACCAACCAACATTATGAAGGCTTTTTTTTAATGCCATGACCAATAAATTCAGATCACAGAACTTGAGATGCACACCTAACATAAAACCTTCTTATATTATTAAACTGCAAATAAAATTTCTTTTCATGGGATTGGTACAACTAAGTTGGAATTATCGAAATAAACTCCTAATGCCATTCTTAAATATTATAGACTATGTTGACAATGAACTTAAACATTACTTTTTTTAGGACTGATAATAAATGATGAGGTAGAATAGCTTCAGCTTATTTCCCAGCCCTACATTGCTAAATTAAGCTTGCACTGACTTTAACTACTGGTGACTTTTTAGGAATGAGAGACCTGTGTTGCAGAGTACCCACTCTTTAATGCAAAGAAATATGTTTACTTTTTCAAATGGTTCAATCTCACTAAATGTAAACTCTTAGCAGACTCCTAATAAAAGAGCAATTTGTAAAATTTGGCCATTTTAATGTTTTTGAAATTTAATAAATAGTTTTCTTGATGGATGTAATCATGAGAGTTGTTCAGCAATATCCATGTTATGGTTTTCCTAATTGATTTATAGTCTTCAACAAGAGTAAGAAGTTATAGTATGAAATATCTTTCAAATGAGTAAGACTTCATTGATGCATCCATCATTTTCAGGATTGTTGGTTACCTGGGCATATTTACTCCAAATAACTTTGCCCCCTTGTGTCACAAGGCCCAACTCGCTCACCTTCACCTCAATCACTGTTCCTTTGGTAATAGCACCCAAAGTTGTATACAATGGCAATGAACGATTCTTTTTCACACCAAGTATTTGCAGGCAAAAGGTGGCTTTCCATTCAGGATGTGTTACATAGGCCTTCTTTAAGCTTGAAACCATTGGCCTAATGAATCTCATATTTACATGGTTTTCTTGTAAAGCCATCTCCAGCAAAGCAGACTTTAGTAACCACTTCAGTGCCTATTTTTTTCTCTTTCCAGTTCAAGTAACTTTTAATGCTTTCATTTCTCCTTGGACACAAACATTGTGCAGAGGAGCTTCCCATTTTCCTGCCTCTTCTTTTCGTTTTTGTTTAATCATGTTGGAAACTACACTTGCACAACACTGTCCTTCTCTGACCAGCAGCTAGGCAGGTGGAGACTTTTCATTGTTCTTCTGTTTGCTGTTACTCTTTTCATGCATCTTGATAGTCTTCTTCATTTGGATTTTCTCTGCATGGTGCTTTTTGTGGTACAACTTAGCCTTCAGGTCAATCTTTCTTTTGCTTTCTTTTAATGTTCATGAGCCTCTCAACTTGCCTTCTTTCTCTTTTCCTCATGGTAATCCAAATTGTATCCATAGTGTTTGCGTTGTAATTCAATATTTCATTCTGAGGCATGATGGCAGCTACAGAGCTTCCATGAGCAGCCTCAGGTATGCAAAGAAAGATAATAACTTTGGGGTGTCCCAGATACACAAGCTCCATCATGCAGGTTTTTAAAATAGGGTAAGAATGTATCTCCTGGGCCACCTGTCCTCCCTGGCTGTACCATGTGCAGTACTGGCCCTATTTCTGTCAGCCTTGCCCATGCAGTGACCCTGCTCATCCAGCAGGGAGGGCTCTGTGCTTGGCCAGGAAGAACCTGTGCAGGACATACAGGTCTCCTAACTGCTCTGGACCCAAAGACCTTGGAGAATCCCACTGTTTACATGAGCAGACTCTAAGGGTGCAGCTCCTTCCTGAACCTCCTATGTCTTTATAAAAAGCTCACTTTAATAACACATTCTCAAGAAGCATTGTGGAAATGAATGCTATTCAATGTCTACAGCACATTTGGTAAATTCCAGGGCAGAGACAAGGGCAGTTCACAATGTGTTCTGTTTACTTCACTTTACACTTTCCCAGCAGGGGCAAGGCAAGGCTGATGCCTCCAAATGGGGTTTGGACAGAGGTTGTCACATGGGCAAGACATCACACCCCAGCAAGACACACTTGGAAGAGTCAGGGCTACACTTGGGATTAATGGGCTTGAGGCCTGAAGAAGTAGCCTTGAGATGTAGCCTTGAGAAGTAGCCCACAGCCCTCAAGGAAATCTGAAAAATGTGACCAACCCCCTCCCTGAATCAACTGCAGGACTGACACAGTACTTAGTGACATCATGGGTTTATTGTCCAGTAAGTGGGAGTGCCTCCCTTGAGTCAAGAGAGGAAGAAAGGCAAGAACTTAGACTAGAGCTTGTGGTTTACTTTGCCTGATACTGGGATCTTATCAGCTATGTTTTTGCCTCCCTACATGAGGAGTGAATGAGTAGGAATGTAAAGACAAATTATCTATCTCTGCTTGAAATTACCCATAAAATAATTGTATCTGATGTAATACTTTCTATAGGTTAATAACTTTTTTCCTAAAGTGCATGGAGAATTGGGAGAGAGTCCATTGTCACTCATGTCTCAAATCTGATTCACAATAATCAGATAACAAAAACGCATTAAAAATTCTCACCATTTCAAAGATATTTTGAATGTAAAGTTAAGTAATTGCTGAAAGTAGCAAATATATCTAATAAGATTAACAAAATGATCTTCTGGCCATTAGGCAGATTAATTTCTTAGCCACTTGAGTTAAGAACAAGACTATAGCACTCAAGCTTCTCCAGAAAAGCAACAGACACAGAGATGGATTCATTATGAGGAACTGGACGAGTTAGCTACGAAGTCTGAAACATTCCATCATCTGCTGTCTACAATCCTGCAGACCCAGGGAAGCCCATGATGCAATTCAGTCCAAGGCCAAATCCAGGAAAACTGAGGAGGTGATGGCACAGCTCTCGGGCAGAGTAAAGGAGATGATGAGATATCCTAGCTCAAGCAAGCAGTCAGGCAATAAAACAGGGGAGGCAAGAGCACAAGATGTGACTTTCCTGTATATCCACTTTTGGTTCTATCCTGCACTCATTTGATTGGAAAAGTTGTTCCCTTTTGGGAGAACAATGTTCTTTCATGAGGGCCATATTCAATGTTTTCATTTTGTCAGCCCACACCTCCACAGACACATAATAAATAATGGAAGTTGGGGGATGCCAAGGCAGAAAGTGTAGGACACATAAAGCTAACCATGGAATGTGCTCTCCAAGGTCATGGGTAGTCAGAACCCACGTGTAGCCACCCACTAGATTGCTGAATTCCTTAGAGATTCATCTTTTCTGGTGTCCCACATTTCTGTGGTGGACCCAAGAACTACTGTGGCCAAAAGTGAGCAACGAAGTGTGGCTCTGTCTACTTTTTGACAAAGAGCTAGAAATTTACTATACACCCCTGATGAGTAGGATTCCTCAGAGACTCATACATACAACTTGAAAATCAAACAGAAAACCTAATCGATTCCTTTAATTGCTCTATTTTATTTTTTATTGCACTATTTTAATGTGTCTTACATTTCCACATAGTTTTCTTTTAAACTGGACCTCACAACAACAAATGCACAGCTCTGGCTGAAGAATGTACTGCCGTAAGGGGGCAACATACCAACGTTACCTGGATCACCCAACAGAGGTGTAATTCATGCTTCTTTCTCTTCCAAGCACCCTTCCCCTTCTGGATCCAATTCCAGGCCAGAGCACTGACACACTAGAAAGCACCCTGACCTTCAGGAGCCTTTTCTCTCTTTTGAACCACATTAAAGGTTCACAGACAAGGACTGCACTTCATGGGCATAAAGCACACAGAGTGAACTCTGGGACATGTGTGCAGTCATGCTGCCTCTGAGATGACTCAGCCTGCTGTCAATCATTGCTCTCAGTCTTATGCAGAGCACCAGAGAGAGAGACGCCTGGGCTGGGGTGCACATTCTGTAAAATTCAAAGGCTGATATAACCTTGGGCTTTTTACTTTTCTTTCACCCTGACACACCTTTTCTGTTTTTATCGCCTCAGCGTATAATCCCGGCATCTTCTAAATAAGTACTTGCTTTCTCCTTTGCCAGTTGACCTACATTTGTGATTCTTTTCTACTCAATCTACACAAGATTTGGAAATATACTGCACAGTGTGATGAATCTTGGGAACAAAAGCACTCTTGGAAAAAAAGGCAGAATATGCTTTGAGAAGTGATAAAAAACACAGTCACTTGTAGAGCAATCTGTCTTAAGTTGGAGTAAATTTCTCATTAAAGAACAAGAATCCTACATAGTTTTCCATTTAACAAAAATGTCTTCTTGTTTCAATAAACTTCTTTAAAATGAAAAATAAATGTAAGAAAACACACTGTCACTCACTCGAATGCAGTAGAAAATCATTTTATTTCTGTAAATGCTTAGAAAGGTGACAAAGGCCTAGAACTTTCCCCCTTTCCACATTGCCTTGTTGATCACAGACAGATCTCCAAGGACAAAGGAATTATTCATCTGTAATTCAGTCCCAGATCTGCCTCAGTATTGTGAGACTGACTCTCCCAACTTTCTTTTGTGGGAACAAGAAAATCAAAAAGGAAAATGATGAAGGAAAAGGAGAAAACTAGAAAAAGCAAAAGACACTATAAAAGAAACTGCCTAAGAAGACAAAAAAGAAATGATCAAAACTTTAAATATTTCAACTCAAGTACACAGGAATCAAGAGATCTTGAGGGTCAACATGCTGAGGTGGGTCAAGGCCACAGTGAATTTTGGACGCTATGAGTATCAATGTAGCTGCAATTTGGAAACTGGCCTTTTCCAATGGGCTGGCATTCAGTCCTTCTCACAGGACAGGCACTGAGGTGGCACTTGTTCTGACCACTGCTGCAGGGGTTGTGGGCAATCTACAGATGTCAATCACATCCTGGAGAGCCTTGTGAAGAAAGGTGTGTGTAGGGAGCACTTCTGAGCAGCTTTGCTCACAGCCCTCATCACCTGGTCCCACGAGGAGAGGCATTTGAGCCAGAAGAGAATGTGATAGTACCATTAAGCCCAAAAGCAACAGGACAGGAGATTTCAAGACTCCCACCAACTCTTCTGTGTGGCAAAAGGGAAGAGCACAGTAAGAGTAGAAGCAATACAGCAAACTTACTTATCGTCACTATTTATACTGCTGTTTTGCTTTGAAAGATTCCATAGTCTCATTGCTATTTGTTTCTCATTAAATTAATTTTTAAAAAAATTGATAACCCTTTAAAAACATCTTTTCCAATCATCTCAATTTCAGTGAAAACAATGTGAGGGGAGCAGCTGTCTCCTGTGTTTTTCACAAGAAAACCAAACTTGAGCCCGTTTCTAGGGAATTCACAAAGTACATTCCTGTGCAAGATTGCAGATAAGGTTACCTCCTGCGCTCCACTCTGCAGGGCCCTGTGGCAGCCTGTCCTCACCAGGATCTGGTTTCCTTCAAGGCTGACCACAGCTCTTTTCCTGATAAGAATGACCATGAATGTTCAGAAGAAAGAGTCCTTGTCACTCCCCACGGCACCTACAGCATCCAGGTTTAAGATACTCTTCTATTCCTATTATTTAAAAAGGTCCTAAGGAACCAAACTTTTACTACAAGAATGTCTGCATCCCTCTTGAAGCCTCAGCTGCTAGGGTGCCACTGCCCACCCAGGATGCCTGCCTCATGCATAAGCCTGGAGCTTCTCCTGGCCCTGCATTCAGGCTTTAGCACAGAAGTCCAGCTGA
>NW_004525101.1:162706-163240 GCF_000260255.1 Octodon degus
CCAGGAAGATGTGCTCAGGTGCATGAACAGAAAAGGGGTGTCAGGGTGACAGGAAAGTCAAAAGCCACAGATACATCAGGCTTTGCATTTTGTTTGTTTTTACTATGAGGTATAGAGCTCAGAAGCTTATGCCACTGAGCTATTTCCCTGAAACCAAGGCTTTGCATTTTAAAGGATGTGTTCCCCAGCCCAGGGATGTCTCTCTGGGTCTCAGGCTAAGATCGACAGCAGTAACTGACATGGGGTCAGTCATCTCAGAGGCACCATAACAGCATGTGTGTGCCAGAGTTGACTCAGTGTACCTTATGTACATAAAGTACATGCACCAGACAAGGAGGTGCAGTCCATGTCTGTGAACCTTTAATGAGGTTCACAGGGGGGTAAATGTGCCTGAAAGTTGAGACACTGTCTGGTGTCTCTGTGCTCTGGATTGGCGCTGTACTGAGTGTCTCTACCTGTCTTATCTTTATTTGTGCTTCTTGCAGAGCAGTGTAAGGAGGAAGGAACTAGGGTGTGGCCTAAATTTAGGTAGGT
>NW_004525101.1:165185-166830 GCF_000260255.1 Octodon degus
CTGGGCTGGATTGAAATGGAATCCTCATGCCTCAAGCTCAGGACTTCTGGGATTATTTACTCTTTTTTGAAAGACTCATTTGGGCAGCTGCCCTGTGTTGGTGGGAGGTAGTGCCAGCAGAGTGATTCCTGGCTCCTAAATTGAAGAGGGAGAAGTAGGAGTGGATGGATGGCCTGCAGGGCAAAGGGGCAGCCACTGATCATCTTGTCACTGCACAGCAGTTAGAATGAGGTCACTTTGTGGGAAAGACGGCTCAAGGACAGGCCATCTCCTCAGGTTTGCTGGGGAAGGAAGCTGCCTGCAGGACTCTGTCTCATGCCACCCTCACCCTGAGGCACATGCAGCTGCACAGAAACCACTAGAGTGCAGGCATCCAAGACACACACACCCAGTCAAGCCCAGGACCTCTTTTCATGTCCTCTTCACCATTTGGGGGTGAAGGGGGTGACAAAGGCAGGCAAGGTGATTGTGGAAGACATGAGCCTCAATTCCCACTCCCAGGGGTCTGGAATTCACATACTCAACAGAGTTCCACATCTCCCAGCAGCAGCTCTCTTGGGAGGAATGTGGCCCGCAGGATTCTCTGACCAGACTGAAGGCTGCCCCCTTAAGAGAAGAAAGGGGCAGAGAGTTAAGAGAGAGGACATGGAGGTCTCTAGTGTGAGCAGATCCCGTGTGACCCATGTCCACTTTCACCTAGCCACTCCTGTTAATTGCAGCGTTGTGGTGAAGCTTGGGCACTTCTTATCCTGAGTGACCACTAGTTTTGCAGGTCACGAAATTAAAGGGACTAGAGATGAACCAAAACCCTGCTGAGAGGTTGGACGTTTACACTGACCACTATTCCAGAAAGGGAAATTTCAGACTGTCAGGGAGATGCCTGGGAAGGATTTACCAGCAGAAAATTAAAATTACACACTTGGGAATGGGGTGTGGGCATTGAGACAATGAGGCCTGTTATATTTTAAGTCATAACTTATTTATTCAATAAATAGTATAAGAAAGAATGCCAATAAAAGGAAAGACTACAAACTACAATTTTGAAAATAAATCCAACACAAGAACAAAATATACATCACATCAGAGGAATGTTTGATTTTTGACCTATGACACATTCCTTATCTTTACAACTAATGTAAATGTTTGTTAAAACAAACTATAACTTGGTCTAACCTCAGTTTTTTAAGAAAGCAACAGCATTCTGAAACACTTTTTCCTTTGCTTTGAGATATATGAGATTCACACATTTGTTCAAGTATATAACTTCTGATTTAATAGTAGACTGACAGATCTTATTATTCTGTTGATATCTTAAGTAGCATGTCATTCTGAGCAAGTATTATCTGGAAGATTCTAAAGTTGTTGATCCTTGAAATAAAATTTGGGGGAAGTGACGCACAAGGCCCGGGAGCTGCGGACTCGGAGGCTGAAGGAGCCGGAGTCGCCGACACCGCGGGGTCTCCGGGACAGGAACTCCCAGTCTTGCATCCAGATTGTGTTAGGGACGTTGCTGAGACCCTGCCCACAGCCAGAGAAATGGCAGCCACACTGGATTTGAAATCAAAGGAAGAGAAGGATGCTGAGCTGGACAAGAGGATCGAGGCTCTCCGGAGGAAGAATGAGGCCCTCATCCGGCGCTACCAGG
>NW_004525102.1:0-482 GCF_000260255.1 Octodon degus
TGAACACAACTCATTAAGTAGTCTGGGCTTTACTGAATTTGGGTATTGTGAGTTTCTCTCCTCTAAATCACGTGCATTTCAAGGGCATGCTTTGAGGCTTCAGTCAATAAACTTGTCCATCCCAACAATAGAGATCACACTGCCCTCCATGGTAGCAGCTTAAAGGTTCAATGAAGAATACATTTCAGGTGGCAATGATATCGCTCAGCCAGTGTTTCATGATTCTTTGGTTCCAAATATGCTTTTATCATGTTATTGTCATTGTAGTGAAGAGTTCCTTAGCAGAACAAGGTATTCTTAGGAGACTTTATCACAAAAACCTTGCCATCCATGAATACTCCACCTGAGTGGAACCTATCACTGAACTTGCCTTTTCCTATTAATGGAATCAAGCACCTAAAAGGAAGTTAAGAAACTGGCAGAAAGTAGCAGCCTCAGAACCTGCCAATGCATGCCTCAGAAGGCCAAAGCAGTGTGGTCAG
>NW_004525102.1:2066-2660 GCF_000260255.1 Octodon degus
TGCATGTGTCTTCCGGTGTAGTGCAGCAAATATAAAAGCTTCCAATTTAACATCTTTGGAATGTCACGTGTGGCAAAGAATCTTTCTCCTCATATACAAATAGTACTTTAAAGACACTGAAATATAATTTTGATCACTTAAAGTTATTATCTCTACATGCTGTAAAGGATAATTACTAAGAATAGTGTTGAGTAATGTGCAATCAATAGGAATTAGACTCCATTGGAATATTTCTGCTTGGCAAATTTCAATTATTAACCATCTATTTATAATATTTTTCTGCTGTCCACTGAAGGGAATAGAAAGGACAACAAGATCAAAATATAAAATTATAAAGTTGATATTTGACATTCTCAAAGTTAAAATTTCCAATTAATACATGAAACACTTTTAAGTTCTACATTTCCACCACTTTTCAAGCTTCGAGGAACACTGTGATTTTTGGAATGCTATGTATTTCAAAGAATTTTTCTCCTCATATTGAATAGTATTTTCAGATCGCTGAATTATAATTTTGATCAGTAAAATTTATTTTCTCTAGCTACTGTAAAGGAAAATTACTAAGACTAATGTTTATTCACATAAATGAAAAGC
>NW_004525102.1:4254-4715 GCF_000260255.1 Octodon degus
TGTTCTGTCTTTATAATATTGAGATGGTTCCAAATGACCAAAGTTGGGTTCTCACTAAGCCATTGTGAATTCAAAATTGTAGCCCTCTTCCGCTATGAGTCCTGGTATTGCAACTGATGACCTTCTTGTTGGACATTCTACTGTTTAATCTATTTTCTTTGTTCAGGTTTGGCAGTCCTACACCAGGGCATGTAGGTCTATCTCCCGTTATCTTGTACTACACCCACAGTCTCTTTAGCCATGTTCTACCTTTGACCGACCCATCTCTCACTCAGAAGTTGTCTTCTTGAAATAATGCTACTTGGAAATCCTTGCCACCTGGAATAAAATTGTTCTAGATATGTGGAAGTTGTTATGCTAAATATTTACAAAATATCTAGAAATCTATTAAGATATCAAATAGTAAGGAATAATCTAGGAGCCTCTCAGTAAGGTCCAGTCACCTGTTGCCTTGAAACCAA
>NW_004525102.1:6556-7828 GCF_000260255.1 Octodon degus
TAGTTTAATGACTAGATAGATTAGATATGGACAGGTAGGTAGGTAGAACGAAGGATGGATGGATGGATAGGCAAAATGAACTCCTACTTGTCATAACAAAGAAGGAAAGCATGCCCTTTGTAGGGGAATCCATGGGAATTCACAGTGAATGAGACATAGATGTCAGACAAAGATAAATAATATTACATTTCCTTTACATAAGAAAAAAATACTTAACTGAAAGGGGAAACTTAGAAATTCTAGGTGAGAAGGTGAAAGGAAAAAAGTGGGAATAAGTGGATCAATCATAATCAATGTAAGTGATATTCATGTACAAAAATACTATAAGGCGGATACAAAATAATCCTACGCAAATGGAAATGATATTTAAAAATATTGTAAACTCTCTGTCCTCAGGATAATGAGGCTCGTTTGCTGGGGCTACACTTTGTTATCCATGATTGGGAGACACCATAATTTATTGTTTGCGCTCTGACTTTTAAAGTCTTTCTTATTTTCCTAACCCACACCTGTCAGATCTACCTTGATGATCTTCAGGTGGCACTTAACTTCTTATGGTTCATTCTAGGTGGATCTAAAAGAATTCCAGATGTCACTGTTCTTAGTGTCTGACAAGGAAATTCAGAAACTTTGAAATAAAACTACACATGGGATGGTGGTAATTAAGCCTAACAATCAGAATCCCAATTTGTACTAATCTTCACTAGCTCTTCACATGAAGATTCTAGCTCTCATCGAACATTCTTGCTCAGGACACAACTTTGCAAGCATCCTGGAGGTGGATGATGCCCATGTGAAAGTTGGAGCACTGTCCTCTGCCTTAAAAATGCTTCAGTTCATGCAAGCAATTTCTCTCTATTCTATCCATAAACCATGCATCCTCAAGGGCATCGGCACTGTATAATTCCTTGCCCCTAAACTTACATGCCCTGTATGTTCAGAACACAGAGAGATGAAAGGGTGCATGTAGAAAGCAGATGCAAGAAAAGGTAAGGAGAAAAGGTGGTGATGTCAGAGTTGACGGGGTTGCTGATCACCAACCACACTCAGGAAGAAAGGCTTTTGCAACAATGTGCATGAGGCAGAAGACTACAGCAAGTGAAGTTTCCTCAAACCAAGGGGGGTTAAGGACATTGGCAGGGAAGACCTGATTACCCATATGGAGTCTCACTCCACCCTCATTGTTTCCCTACCGTTCAGAATGTAAACTACCTAATACCTCTCTGTAACTGCCCAGAATGAGAGAAAAAGTAAATGACAAAAGTTGTTCTA
>NW_004525102.1:9298-10245 GCF_000260255.1 Octodon degus
TCTTACACTTAGCACCACTGAAGAAGGCACCTCTACAACTCTGCAAAATTCCAGAAAATTTGTCATTCACTAATTTTACTTTTCTGATTTTGTCTGAAGTTGTACTAACTATATTTCTTTTGTTGTCCCTTCCTTTTCTTAAGATGAAAGAACTCTTAATAAACACCACAATACACACTACACAAAGCCCTACAAATGAACAGTCTGTGGAAAGAACACAGAAAATGATCACATCAAATCCAATCCCATAGATCCATACAGGAAAGATATATGTCAATAACAAAGACACTTCTAAAACATAATCATGTAAAGCTCAAAATTATTATAGGAGAATTCTTTCTGTAGAGATATCCTATGAAAATAAATAATGTGATATCCTTTCTTAATTGTTCACCTCTTACCACGAGAGAATTCATTCTACAGATAAACAGAACAAGAACATATATGACAGGAATATATTCCATAATTTTTTCCATTATTATCAAACATATGATTTGTACCAGACAAACTCTATCCATGTACATAATTCAGCCGTTTCACCCTAGTACTTTCATGTATGTCAATATGTTGGTTTATATTTCTATCAGGTTTAGACAACTGCAGAGTCTGTATCATTTTCACATCTAATCACATTTAGAAAATTTATGCTGGAGAGAAAACCTCTAGACAAGCAAACATCACATAGAACTAAACAGGCCACAGGAATGGGTGCAATTTCAGTCCTTACCCTTCATCAGAAAACACATTTCAAAATAACGTTTATTTATGTGACACATGAGGAATGTTCGTTGTTCAAAAGCACCTCAAAATTCAAATATTTTTATTCAAAAGTCCTTTACAAATAATAAGGTGTAAGAAAGCCTTCACTATTATCTCAACCTGAAAGTAGGTAAAAATATTCTTACTGGGGAGAAATAATATATTAGGGAAAATGTACACTTGCCTTA
>NW_004525102.1:16761-19271 GCF_000260255.1 Octodon degus
TGCTGACATTAAGAAAATACAGCAGCCTCAAATAAATAACCTCATGTGACTTTTAAAAGTATATATCTGTTCATCTGAGCAACAGATCTGACAATAAAAATATACTATACCAACTAATGTTAATTAGCTCTTCCTGTCTTGAGAATCTGTAACCTTAACAATGTTGTATGTTACCCTGTTTCTGTTCATTTCTGTTTGGTTTTTGCTTTCGTTTTTACACTTCAAAATAAAATTTAAAATGTTAAAACTAAAATGAAATACTGGAGATGTAAAAATAATGCAGGAGAAATCTCAAATTAACAAGAAAAATTATGAAAATGTTAGAGTGAAAAATCAATGGAATTGAGACAAAAATACAACAAAAAAGGAATGACTCAACAATCTGATTCTTCCAAATAATAAACAAGAGTTAAGTTCTCAGTATTTCCATATTTACACACAAACAGCTAAAATCATAACAGATAGTGTCTACATCCAGAAGACATTAGCTACCATAAAAAATTATATTCTAATAAATAAGAAAAACTTGCAAGAAATGTATACATGTGTAAACTCAGGCAAATTACCAAAGCTAATCTGAGATAATATAAATATGCTGAATGATTCAGAAAAACGCAATGGAAACAAGATAGCAATAAATATTTGTGAAAGAAAAAATCTCACAAACTGATAGATTCACTTCTGCACTCTACATTAAGGATGTGATACTATCTATCCTAAGGCTCTTCAAAGAAAATTTCAGTGTGCAATCTTTTGAAATTCATTCACAGAGGCAGGTTCATTAAGATTTCAAAATCAGGTAAAAATCCACAAATCATACACCAATCTCCTTAATGAAAATACAGAGGCAAAAACATCAACAAAATATTTCCAAACAGAAATCAGTAGAAAATACAAAGGAACATACATCACTACGAAGTGAGTTTCATCCCAGAGCTTCAAGTATACATGTAAATTAATAAATGTACCATTACAGAAACAGAAAAATAAACTCAGAACTACAAGATAATAAATGATGAATGTTAGGGAAAAATAGAGGAGACAAGAAAAATGATGGAAACCTTGAGTGACCAATATATAAAGGAAATAGAATGCATCAAAGAGTTTCCGAGATGTCCAGGAAATTAGATTCCATTAAAATGTTTTCATTTAAGTCAAGATAGACTTTCAAACCTTAAAGACATAATTGCAACTAGCAAGTAATGTACCCTGCAAGACTATATTTCAAAGTTAATGGAGAAGTAAAATATTTCCAATTATATATATATTTTTTGAATTTTAGAGAAGGATCTACTGGGTGTTCAGGATCTTACTACTATGTCAGACTCCTAGTTACATGCCTGTTTATAGTCTCTCAAGAGCTGGGATTATAGCTGAGTGCCACCATGCCCACTCTTGATAATTAATTTTGGCAGAACTGGGAATTGAACTGGAACCTTAGTGCTGGCCAGGCAAGCACTTATTCTACAGAGCCATCTCCTCAGCCCCACGCCGTCTTAACATACTTCCATGATGAAGAACAACTAAGAAATTCATGACAACCTAAGCAACTTTATACAGAGTACATAAAGATATTTTACAAAGAATAAAAAGGACTACAATTCCAAGAACAACAACAGAATGATCTCACCACACAGTGAAATCAATCAAAAAAAATATGGAATGAACAGCAGGAAAATATGACAAACATATGCAAATACATACACATTATAACCACCGATGTAAATGGAATGAGTTCACCAGTTACAAGACATAGATGGGCACAGTGGATCAAAAGACAAAATCCAACACTATGCTGTATGCAGGAGACACATTTTACCCAAAGCAAAATTCATAGCCTGAAAATCAAAGGAAGTAAAGCTATATCACATGCTCCAGAACTCAGAATAAAGCTGGCATAGCTATTCTGTTCACAGATAATCTGAACTTCAAACCAAAAATGATCATATCAGATAATGTTCACTAGTACAAATTGGTTAGGATAAAGCAAGAAGAAGAAAAAAGAAGCAGAAGCAGAAGAAGAGATAAAATTCATAAATATGTATGCACCATATATAGAAGCACCCAAATGTATAAGACAAACTTTAAACAACATGAAAAATCTAATAATGAATTACACCATCTTATGAACTTAACACTCCCTTATCTGAAACATAGAGTTCATGAAGGCAATATAGAAGCAAAAAGATAGCAGAACTAAACCACAACTCTGAACAAATGGGATCAGTGGACATTTACAGAGCGTTCCTCCAAATAACACCCAAGTAGATATTCTTTTCAGATGCAAATGGGGAATACTCTAAAACTGACCACATATTAGTCCATAGAACATGCTTAAGCAAATAAAAGAAACAGAAATTATCCCATTTATATTATCTGTCCAGAGTGCCAACAAACTGAAAATGAATGACATAAGAAAACTGCAAAAACCTGAGAAACAAAACGAAATTAAATAAAACCCTCCTTAACAATCAGTTAGTTACAGATGAAATTAAGAAGCACATCAAAAA
>NW_004525102.1:21035-22581 GCF_000260255.1 Octodon degus
AAAAATTATTTTCTACAAAATAAACACTTCAATAGTTGAGAAGAGCTGCCCAGTACTTTAGACATCTTAATTGAGTCCCACAGGAACAAAAAATATACAATCCAAATTCTCACAATATAGGTGACTCTTCCAAGATATTGTCTCAAAGTTTAAAATTAGTCTTCTTTATTTAAAGCACAATCACAAAAATTTCAAAATTTTAGCCATGTACTCTTTATCTTCATTTGTTTACTTATTTATTTGTTTTCTATACTTAGGAAAGAGTCTATAGTGTCTGACTACATAGATCAGACTCATAGTGATCCTTCTGTTTTCAGCCTCTCAAGCACTGGGTTTACAGGTGCTCTCCACCATGCGCAGTCTGAAGCCCCATCTCAGCTGGTCCTAGGGGTGGGGCCAGCATAGCACGCCACATATCAAACCTCAGCAGCTTTGCTCTGCCTGAGCAGGGGCTTTAGTCTGCTGAGCTATCAGGCTGCTCCTTTTTTTTATTTTAAACAGGAAAAGGACTGTTAATGAAATTAAGTTTCAAAACAGCTTATCAAGAAAGTTACATAATCGATTCATTGTATATAGTTGTCTTAGTAACAATGAATGAAAGTAGAAGATGAAGCTATGCCTTCTTGTCTGATCAATAACAGCATAAGACATTCCTTTCAAGACCGAAGAGATGCTAGCTGTAAAACCATCTCAACTAACATACAAGCATACAATTTGTACATATAATGAAATCAAATTTTTATAATAATAATATATTTCACATATTTCATAAATAAAATACAAAGGAAGAAATAGTACTTCAGAAAGGAAAAAATCAAAGAAGAAAGATGGGTAACACATGAGCACACAGGAACTGTGGACATGTGGACAAACTGAAACATCTGGCAGCCCCTAACACAGTGGCAGTAAGAGGCTTGCCGTGGAGGACAACAAGAGCAGTGCCTACGGCCCTAACGTGTGATGCATGAGAGTGTGTTTGAAGACAGCATTCTACCTGTCTGTGTAATGATCAGAAGGGAAAAGACAGGAATTCATTTTCACTTCAATCAGGTTAAATGTGCACTTTAACATTTTATGGCTGCTCACCCAAGGAACACACACAGAGCGCGTACATTCTGGGTAGTATCCCAAGCTGCTATTCTTTTGTTTCACATGTACTTAAATTTCTAGTATCCTCACAGAATTTGTGACACTTTTGTAGCTCAGATTGGGTGTTTATACATTTTATTCTTATGCACTAGAGGCAAGTAATGTACCCAATATTCCCAAATTGTGGAAGCAATTTACAGAGAACTTCTCCTCTCAGGTGGTCCTTCTAATAAAAAATATTTATTTCAAAGTTTTAGTGTTGGCTATGTAATACTTTCCAAAGTAAAAAGAAATAACAAAGTATTTTTTAAAACAGCATATTTACAACTGGCAAAACTATTCAAAGCAATGCTTCCAAAGGCTCCCTATAGGGCACTCAGAAAGGTATGTAAAATCTTTTGTTTCTAGCACAATTATTAAGTGAACATCCAAGTAACCACCACGCAACACCAGGGAA
>NW_004525102.1:24039-25147 GCF_000260255.1 Octodon degus
TAAACTCAGACATGATTTTTCACTCAGGACTTTATTTGAAGCGTGCATCATAAATGAAGACCAATTACATCACGCTTTCAAGTTTAAAAAAAAAAAACCAAACCCATACAAAGCAATAGTTTCTCCTATTCTTTGGTCAGATTTCTCCATTCTCCAAATGCAGTGTTCTCATATTGGGGTTATTGTTGGAGTTTCTTATTATTGAAGATGCTGCCACCATTCCTTGGGTCTACATTGTAGTGTCACTTCATGACTCCAAAGATAAACCCACTGCACCACTTTTTATGTTTTCTAGGCTACGAGATGAGGAAGATAAAGATTCAGATCACAAGAGCAACTCTGGGTAACTTAGATGCAGTTGTCTGAATCATTGTTATGGTTTCCAAGGATAGTAACTCAGTCCACATGGAAAATTGTGCGTATCATCTCTTAGGTTTTATATTCATTTTTCATGAATCTCAGATATGATTTTTCATTCAACATCTTATTTCAAGTGTGCAGCATAAACAAACACCAATTCCATCATGTTTTCATTTCAGTTTTAAAAAATCACAAAAAATGGAAATGCCCAGCTGACATAAAATTATTTCTTTATGGTTTGGAAAACAAATCACAGAAAACTTATTGCCAAGTTCCCAAAGATCTCCACTTCTACCTGGAACAAATGTAAACCTGGAGGCTGGCTCTTGTCACCTTCCAACCTTCCAGCCCACAATTTCCAGCGAGTCCAATAAGCTCTCTTTATAATCCCTTCCTTCAACACTCAAGCTCCTTGTCCTCTGACCCTGCACCTTCTGTCAGTGGACATACCTTCCTTCAGAAGATACTTCCATTCCTTTAGCTCCAAGGATCACCCACATAGAGACTTCTCCCTACCTATACTCAAATCTATATGCTCTTCTGTTCTAAAGTAGTTTATCCAGGTAGCCGTGAGTCTCAAGGGCCTCTTCAAGGAACTATTTCTCTTGACTTCAACCAAAGGACTGCACTTGTCTTGCTTCCTACTGCTCTAGGGATCACATGATCGAACAGAAAACCAACCATATTTGGAGAACTCTTCAATCTCCTCTGTCTAGTCAGTTAGCAAGTCGTGTTGATTCTCCTTCCT
>NW_004525102.1:26857-28094 GCF_000260255.1 Octodon degus
ACACAGGAAATAATTTGGCATTAGGAAAATGATTTGGAACTACTCTGCAGTGATGGTTACATGCTATCACACATTTGTCAAATGTCAAATAACTACATACTCGAAAGGAGCACATTGTATTGCGTGTAATTACATTCATAAGGAAGCTGAATAAGTAGAAAGGAAGAGCTCAGAGTAAAACAACATGCTCAATACACATCACTAAGGCTAGCTAAACGAAATATTTTACTTGCCAACA
The DNA here is from genome assembly GCF_000260255.1 of Octodon degus. NCBI lineage: Eukaryota > Metazoa > Chordata > Mammalia > Rodentia > Octodontidae > Octodon > Octodon degus. The sequence goes on from NW_004525102.1 coordinate 27,096, forward strand.
AATTAATAAGCAAACTACCTCTCATGACAAAGATTTATGTTGCTTACAGGTAGAAAACCTCCAAATATCTCAACAATACAGTATGCTGAACTGCACATATAAGGGAAGTACAAACTTGAACACAAAGCACAACCTGATGAATGAAAAGTACACCGTAGGATCCCCTGACTTCAGGGCTAACAAGGTTATGAAAGAAGTCACCTCTGCTACAGAGCAGTGTGGGTAATTACACTTGCTGGAGACATCAATTTAACAAGTGGTGATGCTCACGAAACACACACATCCACAACAGTAACTTGGGGTGTCACATAGAAAGCAACCCTACCCACGCACAGGAGCAAGCACTGACAGGAGCTGCACTTAGAAGTACTACTGATCAGAAAATTAGAAATAAACCCGTGTCTACAAATAATAAAATGGAAAATACAATGTGGCATTCATTAAATGGTTAGGATGAAAGAAATAAATATTCATACATACACGAGGCTCAAAACCAGAATTCTGAAGAAACTGCTGGAGAGTGGCATAGGCAGTATGAAAGCATCTCTGTTGATTGAAATCATGTTAAAGCATGCCTGTGACTGGATCAGTTGAACCCATCTGTATTTATGGCAAGGCGTCTCGTGGGGAGAGGAAAGAAGCACACAAGCCTGGAACCAAATGAAGGTTATGTTGATGTCACTTAACGGTTTATGTTATTCTGAATTAGAAGTCATGAAAGATTAACATTTTGCTCTTCTCATCACTCATAAACGAGGGTTTTGCATATTCCTCTCATCTTCAACAATTCAAAAGTGACATAATTTTTAAACATATTAAATATTTAGAATGACTAATAATGATGAACTTTGAATTAATCTCCTTTAAGCTCACAGTAGTGTTACTGTGAAATATTTAGCTCTGACATGTCTAAAAAGTAATTATACTAATCCTTTATGGATGATTTTCAAATCTCTATGATTTGCAGATTTCCATAAGAGTCCTTTTCAAGTTAATTAC
>NW_004525102.1:28587-30168 GCF_000260255.1 Octodon degus
CTTCTGATCCATAAAAGCTCACACCACAAATAATTATTTGTCTCAAAGTACCTCTTGCCTCCAGATTAACATCGAATGATTTAGCAATATTAATTGTGAGGGGCCAGTCAAATAGTTCAATGGATTAAGTGCCTACATGCAGGTAGAGTGGCCACTGGTTCAATCCGAAGGCCTAGAGTACCCACCCCAACCCCAGTGCTCCTTGAAATGGCAATTGAAACGGCACAGTAGCGAACGCCTATAATCCCAGCTCTTGGGAGGCTGTAAAGTGGTAGATCACTAGAAGTCTGATCTATTACTGATCCCTGAGCACCCTGTAGACACTTCTCTAAAAACATACACGCAGAAAAAAAGAAAACAAAAGAAAAATTTACAAAAGTGGATATTCACTGTGTCTGGCATGCATAATCATTCAGCGGTCTTACAAAACAGAAGGTACTACAATAATGTTTGTAAAAACAATGAGGACACTTTATAAAACATAATAAAGAAATGAAATGTTAACACTTCATTTTCATTTTTATTAGTGCTACTTAGTACTACAGAATGGCGTGCTTTGTTTGGTTTACTGTGTGCATTTAGCCTATCTTCATCTCTTTCAACCCCATCCACCCTTCTTCCTTTTCCTTTACCGTCCCAGTGAAGACTCCCGAGTGACAAAATTGTACATTCTGGTTCCTTGCCACCCCTCATTAGGAATTTGTACTTACTTTTCTCAGTCACATAGGAGAAAACATGACATCTCACTATTCAGTCCTAATATTTTTACTTACCTTACTGCTTTCCTGCAGGTAGATCTATTTTTCCCAAAATTGACATGATTTCTTTCTATACAGCTGAAAAAAAATTGAGATTTATTTTTTCTAGAAAAAAGTAAAAATAAAACAAGTCGATAACAGTTTCTAATTACTACACCATCTACATTGGTCTGATACCAGTTAAATGCATCTAATCAACTATATGGAAACACTTGGGTAGTTCCCAGAGACATAATGGAAATTGCCTGAAGAGCTTGGCCCTGCACTGAGCAGTGATGAAAGCATAGGGGGCCAGGCACACTACTCTTCCAGCAGCAGGGGCACAGAAATTGGTGTAGCAGCCCTAACACAACTGGGTAACTTTACTTTTTATGTATTTGATTCTTGCAGGGTCTCACCATGTGGTTACAACTCTTAGAGAGTGATCCTTGACTGACCCTGTCAGATACAAAAGTTACATTCTTTGTTATATAGGACTTACTTTATCTTGGTCTTAACCATTCAGCAGAAAAGTATAGAAATGAGGTATTAAAAGTAAAGCCATGTGACTATGCTGAGTTGTGGAAGGCACAAATCATCTGATTCAGACATTGCCAGTTCTGTGGATAACGTGCTACTATTGTGGAATACTGGACTATATTGGAATATTTTACTGAATCCATACACCTACAATATTTGAATGGCAATGGAATACCCATCTCTGACAAACCTGAACAAAAAAAGTGATATAAATGAAGGACAATTTTGAATCTGCATCTACAAAATAGGATAGATGTACAGCTACTTTCTCTTAATTGAATAAGAAGAAAGATCTGTACTAATA
>NW_004525102.1:30420-32972 GCF_000260255.1 Octodon degus
TTTTGCTTTCAGCCTACCAGTACTAGGATTACAGGCATGCAGCATTCCACTTTGTTTCTGGCTGGCTCAGACCAACCTGGAGATAACGCAGGTGAAGCATGTGGTGATGGTTGCTGACCACTCTTTTTTCTTTTTTAAACGCATCTCACACACAGCTTGGTGTGACATGGGGTGCCTGGGATCGGGGCATGATCCCTGAGTTTGCCTAAGCAGGCACTCAGTCCACTGAGCTATCTCCCAGGGACTAATGTAATTTTGTACACACAGGCGTGCAGAGCCCAGCATCTTCCAGGGGGCGCCGGGTCCTCCAGCTTGGCCCTGTTGCCCATTATCTGGAGGCCAAAGCACCCCTTCAGGTGTGGCGCCCTCATGCGTACTCACCAATGCACAGTACCCAGCCATGGTGGCTCCTGGGTGGCTGCAGGCCACGCGCCTTCTCTATTCCAGGTGCTGGCTTCCAGTCCTGCTCAACTGCTCTTGCTTTTCCTGTGTGGGCTCCTCGGGAGCGGGGCTTTCAGGGCTGCCCTGGATGTGCCTCTGTGGGCTTCCTCCTCCTGAGTTCATAGATTTCCTCACAGGCCCTACAGGAGGCGGTTGGTCACCAGCTACACTTTTGGGCCACCATAGGGGAAAGTGCTTAAGTGAGGGAGCTCGCCCCTCCCGAACTGCAAGGGGCCTTCCCACTGCACATGCTCCCTCCCACCCCTACTGCGCATGCTCCCTTCCTGCCCAGGCCCAGTACCCTGTCAATTGTCTTTCATCCAATGAAACTGCCAGCAGGCCTACTGAGATCGTAGCCAGGCAACAGTGCTGTGCGGCTTGGCTCCAGCCTCAGTCATTTCCTGTACCTGAAGAGAAAAATACTTTAGCTCAGGGAGTGAGCCTGCAAAGGACAACCGCGTGATACCGATGCTGAGGCATCTTCTCTGCAAAATCAATCCACCAGCCCCATCATGTGGCCGAGTACCTGAGGCAGGTGTTAACTAAACAGCTGAGGGATATTATGTGCACCCAGATATGCTGGGAGAAAAAGGAGATTTCATTGCCTGACCTGAAATAAGTTGGATCTTTAAGGAGCTACTAGGAATATGGTTCATTAGGGAATGGATGTCAGTTGGAAAAAACGCAGCTCTGCAGCTGGTGGAACTGGGGCCCAGTCGGGGCACCCTCATGGGAGACATTTTGAAGGTGTTCATTCACGTTGTGTCTGTGCTAAAGAACTGTGACACTTCAATGCACCTGGTAGAAATGAGAAAAAGCTTAAGAGATCTTCAAGCATCAACACTGACTGAAGCAAAGATCCCATGGGGCAGTATGCAGAGTCCCTAGTGTACAGGAAAGGTGATCCTAAGTATGGCCTCCCAGTATGCTGGTACCGGGCTCCACAGCATGTTCCAAAACGGTACAGCTTTTCTCTTGCAAATGAATTTTTTGATGTTCTTCCTTGCATAATTTTCAGAAAACACCCAAGCCTGCAGAGGAATACTCATTGATACTGATGCACAGTTTCTGAGAAGCTGAGGTTTGTCCTGGTGCCTTGTGTCACTCCAGCAGAAGTTACTCTGCAACATTATGAAAAAGGGATCACTCTGAAGTGTGTGATGATGCTGGGGTTGTCATTCAGGAACTTTCTGAATGCATTGCGCTCACTGGAAGTTCTGCGCTGATTGCTTATAATTGTCATGATGGAACAAAGACAGATGCCTTCAGAGGATTTTGTGGCCACAAGTTTCATGATGTCTTAATCGCCCCTGAAACAGCAGACCTAAAACCTGATGTGGACTTCCCTTATTTGCACGGGATGGCACAAGGAAAAGTAGTGTCTCTGAGTCCCATACAACAGAAAACATTTTTTGAATACTATAGGTGTTGATGTCCTGAAATGGCTGAAGATTCTTTAAGGTAAATCGGATGACCTGTTTATGAGGCAGCACTTACTTAAGGGGTGTGATATATTAATGAACCCTCAGAGGATGGGAGAAAGACCTGAATTCTTTGCCTCGATGCCTCATCAGCGACTTCATGGCAGAAGGCATCACGCAAGTGCATGCCAGTCAAAGCCCTCTGCATGGCCTGTGGCTGGGCTTGGTGAACTAGCTGGGCAGTGATATTACAGCTTGGAGTATGTAATCCTGCCACCTACCCAAGAAATCAAAACACAGGGAGCACATTTCACACATTAAAGCTAACCAAAGACCTGTTATATTTTATTGCTTTACACACAAGAAAAATAGCCCATGCTGTATATAATAAAATTATAGAACTTTTAGGATTATAACTCTTTGTAAAACTATATGTTCTCAATTGACTTAGCTGCTACTGTAAAAGTGAGTTTCCTTTTAATAAATCTACTTGTATTTTTATTTTTATTTATTTTTTTCCAAAGTTTTATTGACAAACAGATAGCAATGAGACAGTTTCAAATCATATCAGAAGGACAGCTTAAACAAATAATACACTGCATATATTCTTCTTAGTGATTAATTGCTGTACAAGATGCGGACTTGTGATCCTATTTAGAAACACCATTAGAACAAATCATTCTATTCATT
>NW_004525102.1:41392-45236 GCF_000260255.1 Octodon degus
CCAAAGCATTTCTCACTAAGGGATACTCAACCTATATCAGTAAATATTTTTATAACAGCTTATTGCTGGAGCCGATATATAAAAAGAAGTTTTTGTTCACTGTTCAATTTGTTATATAGACAATATAGCTGAACTATTATAAGATATTTCATATCTACCTCTATCCACTCCAAATGGTTAAAATGAAGAAATTTTAAAATTCCAAATTTGTAAAATTCTTCAATACACTAAGGGAAAGGAAAAAACACACCTTGCTAAATAGTGATAATAGAATTACTTAGCGATTCATTGTCTTTAAATATATATTTTCTGACTTCAACTTACTCAGAACTTATTCAACCCTAAGTATAAGTAAATTATGAAACTGAAGTTTAGATATACACCCAGTCACTTTCAGAATATGGGGTGCCCGCCAGATGATCAAGCACGAACTTGAAAATGTAGCACAGCTGAGCTCCAAGAAGGCACACGTAGCCATTCAGCACTTAGGAAGTGTTCCTACACAGTCTGGGTTTTGTAATACCAATCATAACCAGGTTATGGCTATTGCAATATTACAAAGCTTCTAGTTTAAGTTTTTATGCTGTAGAGGCCATATTAAGAGTTGAATTGCCAAAAAGATTAGAAATCCCTATTTTAGAGTCTTCACTGACATAAAAAGAAAAGTGAAATAGTCCAGTGCTCCTTTTAATATTCATCCAGGAAAAAGTTAAATATTTTGGTGGTCTGTTAGACAAATCATTCAGAAGTACTTTCATCAATCATGCACTCTTAGCCTCATAGTTAATGCTAAATGTGGTAACTTGATGCTAACTTGGCTTTTTAGAAAAGTACAAGATTAGTAATGCAAAGATAAATTAAATGGCATTATTGTACTGAAAAGGGAAGGATTAGGAAAAAGTACAAAACGAGTCTTTGCTTGTGCTACAAAAATGTAGAAAAAGCTTCACCTTGATGCTTTTGTGTTTCTACCACTCAGTGTCCTTTCCTCTACCTACTCATGAGCTACACTACTGATGCCACCATTGCCTTCTCATGTTTTCTCCTGTCCTTGCATCCTTGCAAAAGACACCCTATGAGGAACAACAGTTATATAGCAAAATATTGATTCATAAAATAAAATCCTCATTGAATTTAAAAAATTAAGAAAGTAAACTACCAATGACATAGTTGTTTAGATGTAGATATCAGCATACTGAGTTAATCAAGAAGAAAAATTTTTCACATTAACTCCTATTTTCAAAAATCTGGTGCAAATTCTTAGTACAATGTGCGCAGTCATCCTGTATATATACTTGCATATTTTTCCCCAGATTTTTTCCTTATTTCTCATTTCTTAATATTTTTTCCATAATTTTATTGAGACACAAATAGCAGTGAGACTGTTTGAAACAAAATTGGTAGGACAGTTTCAATAATTAACACATTGCATACATTCTTCCTAGTGGTTAATTGCTGTACAAGATGTGGACATGTTATCCTATTTACAAACACTATTAGAACAAATCCCCCTATTCATTAAGAGAGTATAACTATATATCTATCCTAATCAATTTGAATACACTGATACAAAATGGATACGCATCTATATCCTCTTTTTTTGTTTAGTTCCATTATTTGAACATTATAGTTGTGTTAACTCAGCAAAATGTTGTAAAAGAGTCCAGTAGTCCATAATATTATTGGGTCTTCCGCTTCACTGGCAATGTCAGAAATTGTTGACATGAGTCACCTACAGCTCAATATAACAGAATGACTTTTCTTCTTATACTTCGTTTTTATACTTTTTTCTGGATAGTTAAGATCAAGGTAAAGTAGGACCTATGCAACAAGACTTGAGGGTTTTGGGTTTGATAAGGTCAGTTAAATCCCCTCAAGATTTATCCTGAGATCCTGTACCTCAGATTATAGAACCTTTGTCAGTGTCAGTCATGTGGATGAGTCATGGCCATTGCTTGACCAATGTGCTCTCTTTGAAAGCCTGTGAGAATGTTTTCTCTCCATGTGACTCTCTTTAGGCACACTCTACATCATTGATAATTTTCTTCTTTGGCCACATAATCTCCTTGATCAGGAAATATGGGACACTACCGAGTTACATGACGCTACAGTAAAAGTTCTCATATGTCCTGAGTACTAATTGACTTTGGAAGGCTAAGGCCAAAATGTTTGCTTTCCTTGCAACCCTCCTTTTTCTTTAATTTTGATCTGGAAACTTAGGTTGTTAACCCTCCAGAAGAGAAGCTTATTGTTATTATCATACAACCTAGGCAGTTAAGCTTAACCTCACTGTCTGAATATCAAGCATCTTAGGCATAACAAAAAAAAACATGCTTGAATGCCTGTCATTTTAATCTTCTATTTGTGTATCATTTCTAATGAAATATCAATAATTACTATGCTCTTTTCTATATTAAATATATTTTTTTATTGTTGGAGAAAAGAGTGGTGGTGAAGCAGAGATGGTTGTTTTAGTCTGCCCTTGTTTACTCTGTCTAGAGAAACAACATTTTATACTTTGTCTTTCATGGCAATGTTTTAAACGACACTCTTAAAATTAGGGAATAGAAATAAATTCTTTTATGATTTTCTTAATGTTTTTTGCTTTTTTTGCAAACTAGTTATTTATGCATAAATTTCAAAAAGGTAAGCAAAAAATAAAAAAGATGTTTCATTACCAGGCATTATGGCCAGCTGTGTGTTACGTGTCCGGAAGTTGGAGGTCCTGTGGGAGCCCAGAGCAGGAGCTTTACTACCCTGCAAGCGTGGCCGGGACCCTGGGCCAGGGTGGAACATGAGGGGCGGGGCCCCACTGGGCCTGGGTGCAGCAGTCCCTGGAAGTCTCAGGCTGCTCCACTCTCTGTCCCTGGGCCTCACACACCACAGGCAGAGAGATGGACCTGCCAGAACTGGCTCCCCGGAGCCAGAGGAAACTATTAGAAAGCAATCCAGGATGCCCAACACCAAAGTACACAACACTGGGAGAAAATTTACAGCATATCATCCCTGATACATGACATGTTCCATGGCTTGTGGTGGTACAGCGTCCAAGTATGAGAACCCAACACACTGGAGCGAACAAGAACAAGTCATTAAGGGGCTTAACTCATCTTGGGTCACTCACAGTATCCTGGCAATGGATCACCCATCCTCCAAGTTCCTCCAGCAGTACCACATAACTGACTAGTGGCATAAAAACACTCGTAAATCTGAGGAAACCTGATGAACATACTAGCTGTGGTAACTCTCTGAGGCAAGAAAGTGGCTTCATGTACCTTCCTGAAGTATTAGTAGAGGCTGGCATTTATTTCTATGATTTCAGCTTGAAGGATTATGGTGTAGCATCTCTCACTATGATCTTAGATATGGTGAAAATAATGACATTTGCTTTACAGAAAGGAAAAGTAGCCATCCACTGTCATGCAGGGCTTGGCTGAAAAGATGTTCTAACAGTGTGTTATTTAGTGCTTGCAACAAGAATGACTACAGATCAACAATTATATTTCTGCAGGCAAAGTGACCCCTTTCCATACAAACCAGAGGGCAGCTGCTCTGTGTACGGGAATTTACTTTTTCTAAAACCTCTCCACAGTATCTTCTCTTGCTGTGACACAAAGCACATGCTGTCACTTTAACCCAATATGTAATTCACCATCGCCATCTACTTCATGATTCTGAGGCATGACTTCTAAAATACATGCCAAAAATCATTCACCTAGTTTGCATATTGCTACTGCACTTGGCTGAGAATAGGCAGTTGTGGTAAAGGATGGATTAGAAGGGTCTGGACTCTGCTGAAATTGAAAAGACTGTGTCTGAGATGGTCAGAATGTGCCTGGATAAA
>NW_004525102.1:45336-55149 GCF_000260255.1 Octodon degus
CTTCAGTCCCTGAATCATCTGAAGAAGCAACTGAACTACAGTGACTTGAACCTGAGGAGAGCAGAGGCTCTATTTGAGCAAGGTGGACTCCATGGACAATGTCTGTCCAGGACTTACTGGGCCACAAAGTCCAGCAGCAGAAGCCCAGCAACCACTGATACAAGCTACTATGTGCAGCTCTTGATCTCAGTAAGGAAGCATTGGTTCACAGTACATTTTCTTTTTGGAACCAGCCTAAGTGTGGTGACATAGCAGTATACAAAGATGCATCAACCTTTTCCCAAAGGAGGGACATTGCGCAGGAAATACAATGGAGTTGAACCTTCTCTGTGGGTGTTTTATGCTCACACAACCTCAGGGAACCCCATTACACCTACCATTACAAATGGCATCTCCATATATATCTCTAGTTTGTGACTAAGAGCTCTGAGAGGTCTCTGATTGAGGACACTGGGGCGCCTGTGAAATCTGGTGAGTTTTGGGAATGGAGCTGATGAAGCTGGAATTGAGCCTGTGTGAGAGGCAGGATAAGGCCTCACTGCCTAAAGCAGACAATTTACCTCAGTCTGGGATAAAAAATCCTACCTGGACAAAGCAGGCTATTAGCCACTATGCAACCTTGTGACTTTCAAATTTGTAAAGATATAAATAAAGACCCTTACTGTTTATAGGGGCGTCATTTTGCCAATCATACTCTCTGGCTACCATCTAACCCAGCTCTTGGCTTTTGGTCTATCTTTTCCTTATTCTGACAAGGTGCAACAGATCACAATAAAAGACCTACAAGTGAGGTCTTGGGAAGATTCTGTGTGCCATCTAGAGGCTGGAATAGCAGTCAGGGGAAGAAGGGGTCTCTGTTGGAGTGAACTAAGAACTCAGAGTTATATGAGGTCCTGTGGGAAGACTGGTAGTTCTCACTGTAAGACCCCCACACACACATACGTGTTGATGAGCTTTCTCTGTGAGCTGTCTCTGTAGGAGATCTGAGGTGTCTCTGGCTGTCTGCACTGCAGGCCTCATGGCCCCTTGTGGAGACTGAGCAGCAGGAGAACAGAGGAGCATGCTATTTCCTTGTTTCACCTGATCCATCCAGCCTAGCCAGCTTATGGAACTACTACTGTCAGAAGCCATGGGGCTCTGTCCAACACCTCTATATTTCAGAACACACTTTAGGACCCAGAAGCACCCAGATATAGGTACTCCTATGGTCATGGTCCCCACTGGGAACAAGGCTATTTTGTGCCAGAGGGCCCAGCCCATTCTGCCAGCACTGGCACCTCGCATGGCTAGCTCCACACTGGGTACCGACACAGGCATCCAAGTCCCTGGGATAGCATTTGGCTGCAAGGCCCCAATTGGACTCCAGGGTTAGGTGCCTACTTCTGCCTCCATCTGAGGTACCATCAACTCCCACAGGTAGGGACAGAGCTCATTCTCTTGTCTGGATAAGCTGTGCTTGCTGAATGACACTCGACCCCAGGATTGAGGCCTTAGGCGCTGTGCATGTGCTACCCTATGTGCCACATAGCACAGGAAATGCTCTTGGGGAAATGGCTGCTCCTCTCCCTGCCTCTTGAGCCCTGCTGGTTTTGCATGAGGCCCCGGGGCCCACAGGAAGGGAAACCCATATTAGAAATAGTGAGGACAGACCAACTCCGCCTGGACCATCCCTGCTCACAGACAATTGGTCAGGGCACTATCAGCTTTTATGTGGTATAAATTTTTCCTCTGAATCTGGGATAAACAGCAATGGGAGCCAGGCAAGCCTGGCTGTGTGACCCCAGGGCAGTTCCTCAACCTATCAAGGGCCCCCCTACTATAGGCACAGTCCTGTGGCTACACATGTGTGGAAATGTTGCCAGCCTCTGATTCTTGTCCACTCTTTTCCACCCACTGTCAGTTCATCCTCTGTGTAGGAAGTAAACATACGCAAAGATACCCAAGGAACTGATAACAAGTTGATCATCAGGAACAAGCTGTGCTCCCTCTCCAACCTGGTCTTCTGTGCAGGAGTTAAAAATGCTTTCTCTGGAACTGGGATCTGGATAAGGTAGGGCTCTGGGATGGGGCAAGGAGGAGCCACTTAGGGCTTGATGTCACCTCCAATCTGGTGGTAGACAGCAGTAGAGCCTTGGGATCACCCTGTCACCTCTGTCCCCTGCACCATTCACACATGCCTGACAGCACTCTGCTCCCTTCTTGGTTCCAGCCTTTTGTTTTCTCCCACATCCCTCTGTGTCCCCAGGGACTAAGTAAGTTACTGGGCCACACATCCCTGTTCATTGCCAAGAACACTGACTGGGACTGAGCATGTGAGATGGACCAGGACAAGTCAGCCGTGAGCAGGGCCTCCCTCACATGGCTGGGTTTTCCATCCTCACTGCTTTTCTAGAGATCTAGGCCCTGGCAGGGGACTCTGAGCTTTCTGTCAAACCGGAATCAAGAAGCCTGTTTCTGTCCTTACCATTGCTAGGTTGAGGAGGCTTCCTGGAGATGGCATCTGCCATGCTATTGGGACTAGTGGATATACATGGCTCCACCCTTGCTGGATCTGTGAGGAGTTTTCAGCCTAAGATGTTTCTGTGCCTCTGGTTCCTGCAGCTGCCTTAAGGCAGAGGGAGCAGTGGAACAGGGTTGAACCAGAGCCCAAGGTGAGCTCATGGTTGGGTTTCCTTGGCTGTCTTTTAGAGTTTTCACTTTGTTCCTATAATGATGAAAACAGGAGTCAATGAAGGAGCTTGCACCCTGGTCACCATTCACTACACTCTGTCCCTTTGAGACACCAGTAGCTCACACTAAGCACAAATCAGACAGATCCATTTCCCTGTTAGGAAGAAAACCAGTTTATTAGGATCCAGTAAATGCCACAGATGAATACCATGAGAAAGTCATTTTCCTCCACAATTGCCACTTATTTTCCTGTATGTGGCTTTTCCTACTGAGAACAGGAGATAGGGATTTCTCTGCTCTTCAGCCAAGATGCCTCTCCCAAGAGGACAGTTCCTCAGGCAACGATACTGGCCTGGTGCCCTCAGCACAGAGCGCCCACACACAGAGGGGATGACTGGTATGTCTTGATGGGAACTGAGGGGTAGCGGAACCTCTGCTTCTGCTGCCCATTGCTGTGCTGTCTAGCTTTCAATGACTCTTGCTACCGGGGTTTCCTCTCCTTCTTAGAGCAGCTGTGGGACATAGGGGTAGCTGCACATTCGGGCATTCTCTTGTGCTCCAAGAGCAAAGAAAACTGATTGGGTCTTACCCCTTTTTCTCTTTGTTCTGTTTTAAATTCTGGGCACAAAATACATGCTGAAGCATCAATTTGGCTTCCAGAATCTGCCCAACTGCAGTCATGATCAGCTGAGCCTTGTCAGTGTTGTGGTCCACGTTTGGTCTGCTTTGGGTCTCCCTCTGGCTCTGGGCAATTCCTGACATGCCTTTTTGTGAGGGTCTTTCTATCCTTTGACTTAATGAAGGACCTAGAACTGAGGTTGAGTATACAATTCTCACACAACAGAAAGCACAAGATTTACATTTATAGCCTAAAATGTGAATCAACCCAGTACAGTACCCTTTCCTTCCCAGGGTGCCTGGAGATCACTGCCTAAGAGCTCTGTCTGAAGCGTTTGTTAAGAGTTGAGATTTTGGCTGGCGAGACAGCTTAGTGGACTAAACCACCTGCTTAGGCAGGCTCAAGGAACAGGGTTTGATCCCAGGCATGCAGGGCCAGTCCACGGGGCCACCCTGAGAATGGGAATGAAACTCGTGGTGGTGGCTTGTGCATGGAATCCCATTGCTTGGGAGACTGAAAACAGAAGAAACACCATGAGTCTCATCTGTATAGTGAGACCCTGTGGACTCAGTAGTAAATAACTAAAACAAATAAACAAACAAACAAAAAAGCTGAGAATTGGAGTTTTCTCTCCCTGACAGTATGACAGAACCCCTCTTTAGATAGGTCTTGTAAAATTCTCTGGGCCAGCAAGGAGTTAAACAAATCAGCCCCTTCATCACCAAAAAAAGGTGGATGTTAAGAGAAACACGCTCCCAGGTCATTGTGACATTCCCACTTATGGGAATTTCACATTGGAACTCTCTGGAAAACTAACTTCAATCTCCAAGCTACTCATGTAAAAGAAATAATTGACTGGCAACCACTTTCTCTCTAAGAGGGGCCAGAGAGTAATATCCTCATGTGGGCTTTTTGCAACATTTGGAGGCCCTCAATATTTATTCAATCCAAACACTAGGATCCATCTTGCCCTGGGGATCCCTTCAGGGAAACACATGCTATTCTGCTCTGAGTTCAGGACTCCATTCCCTTGCTTGCTTTTGTGGGCAGAGAGATGGAGAAAGAGAGCATGATTAGTGAACTATACAGTGGGGTGTATGTTTCATCAGTGCTCTTGGAGAAAAAGGAACAGTAAAAGTGAGCAGGAGCCCTCTAGCAATCTCACCATTGGCTGTCTGCTTCTACTTGCAAAAAATAGTTCAAGGATGCTATGTTCCATTTGATTCATGGTGCCATGCCAGGACTAAAGGTGCTCGGATTAGAGGTGAGTTCTTCCTATGCTTCCAGAATATAAAACAGAAGAGATAGAAAATGGTTTGTTGTGTGTTGCTTGTACTTTATTTCCTTTTGCCTTTTCCCTAGAAAGAATGTTGGTCCACTCTCAGGCCCTCAGCCATGCCATTCTGCCATACAGTAAGTCAGCTATGGACTCAAAACCCTACAAACCATAAGGTAAATAATCCTTCCCTATTTTACTTTTGAGTGTTGTTTATGTTTTCTAAACAATGTACAAAATGTCTAAGACCAGCCTGTCTGAAAGGACTTCTCCTTTTAGTGCCTATACACCATTCTGTCACTCCTTCTTTCATGTTTATTGAAAATGGCACTTCTACACATAGCAAACAAAATGTCTGAAATTCTACAAACATAAGTCAGATGTTCTTAATTATATGCATTTTCCAAGTTCCTTTAGCACTGAGTTGTTCAAGCAATAACTGCTTCCATCTAGTAATACTTATTTTGGTTGGCATGCTTTTCCTCTCATTTCAATTGTCAGGACAGAAAGTGGAACTTTTACAGTGTGAGTTGGTATCACTAAATGCCAATGAGTTTGAAAGCTGTCATTTTGAACCAGGATGGAATTCCCTAAAGACAGCTAGCAACAGAGAGCATTAAAGAACAACAGATTTTGCCAGGAGGCATCGTAAGATCTGCCAATATTTTACTCTGGCTGAAAGGCAGGCAGCAAACTTTAAAAGAACTAGTGTCAGGAAGTCAAAATACAAGATTGTTTGCCCTAAGGAAGAAATGCAAGCCAATTGATGATAACTATGTGAGCTGAACAGGACCTTTCAGTGGAATGGCTAATATTATGGAAAACAAGTCTGCATTAAGAATGTCCTGAAGAAAGTTAGAGAAAGTTAAAAGGGATTATCATCAACATGCCCTACCATGCTTCTCTATCATTTGCATCATTGCTGTGAAACCATGCAGGCCCGGACTAATAAGACAAGAGATACAACCAGGACATCCATCATCTGATTTATGCAGTTTAACTTGTTTTCTGACACAAGATACCTTTGAAGTTGGCTCTTTAGGTAAGATCTCCCAAAAGAGACAATAGCAGAAGACTAAGTATGAAAATGATATTGTTTCAGGGTGGCATGTGCAGCTTGTGGGTGTAATGCGAAGGGGACCCAGTTCAGAGAAGTCAAGAATGGGCCAGCGAGATAGCTCAGTGGTTTAAAGTGCAGGTTTAGGCCGACAAGGGGACTTGGGTTTTGATCCCTGGCCTGCTGTGCCAGCTATACCCTCGGGATGTACTGAGACTGTGATTGACACTGAGCAAGGTGGTTCGCACCTGAAATCCCAGCACTTGAGAATCTGAAAACAGGAGAACCACTAAGAGTCTGATCTACGTAATGAGACCCTGTAGACCCAGTTGACCTTGTCGGAAATACAAACAAACAAACAAACAAAAAAAAGAAACAAAAACAATTGCAACTCTGCTACACAGCAGTTTGGGTGGTTATATGTGCCGGAGACACCAATTTAACAACATCTGATGAAGCTGACAGAACACTTACTAACACAAATGCATCTCTGAGTACTTAGGAGGAAAAAAGTTCTGCCAATGCACAGGAGCAAGCACCTACAGGAGCTCAAAGAGTTTGCTGTCTTGAACTAATACAATGCAAAAATAAAGTGTCATTAAATGGTTAAGATTAAAGAAATTACATATATATATATATATATATCGCCTTCAAGCACAGAATGCGGAAGAAACTGTTGCAGAGTGGTACGGCAGTATGAAAGCATCTATGTTGATTGAAATCATGTCAAACCACATATGAAAACCGATTCGACTCCACCTGTGCTTTGGCAAGCTGTCTCGTGGGGAGAGGAAGAAGCACCTGTGCCTGGAATTGAATTAAGGCTACTTCACCAGGTGCTCTTAAATTGGCGTCTCCAGCATATTGCATGTGTAATTTATTCTGAAGTAAAATTGATGAAAGTTTAGCCTTTTCTTATTCTAATCCCTCATAAATGAATGTTTTGTAAATTTATATCATCTTCAACATTTGAAAACTGAAGTAATATTTAAACATATTAAATATTTAGAATAACTAAAAATGAATAACTTTCATTTAATCTCCCATATAGAGCTTCTTTTAAGATCAAATTAGGATGGTCATACAGCTCAGCAGATTAAAGCGCCTGCTCAGGGAGACACAGCAGCCAGGGTTTCACCCCTGGCCTGCCATTCTGGCCTAGCCTCCAGAGTGTGCTGGAATGGCCATTGAAACTGGACATGTTGTTGCATGCCTGTAATCCTAGCATTTGGGAGGCGGTAAACAGGAGGATTACAGTGAGGCCAATCTACACGGTGAAACTTTGTATACTGTGTGCAACTTGTCCTAAAATACAAAATAGAAAAAAAGCTCAAATTATTGTTTCTGTGAAAAATTCAGCATTGAATTGTCTACAAATGGAATACACAAATTTGATGTTGATTTTCAAATCTCTTAAATTTTCAGATTTCAATAAATATCATTTAAAGGCCAGGTACTATATGACTGAATAAATCTTCCTTTTCTTTTTTTTTTGTTTTCCCCCTCAGCATATCTGCGAAACAAACCCCACCAAACTTGTTGGTACCACCGCTTGTTTGAGCCCTTCTTTATGTGATCAATGGGACTAGTCATGTGGTAGCCATGGCACAACGGCTCTTCGAGAATGCTTATTACTGCCTGTGACTCATTCTGCTGGCTCGCTGCACTTCCATGCTACCATTTAGCCTTCAAGTTCACACAAACATGGGCCTTGGAATTCATATATGAAGAAAGGAACTATTAAAACTATTTTCAGTAGTAAGAGCATCTTTAATCAATCAATTAAATGTCCCCTCCATTTTTATTGCCAGCATTTAGTGCCTTCCTCTGATGAATAGCTAATATCACTAATAATTATTTGTCGCGAAGTATCACTTACCTCTAGATAAAGTTGGAATGATTTTGTGGTATTAATTTCAAGGGGATATTCAGTGAGGCAGGCATGCATAATCATCCAAAGTTCTCCCAAAAGGGAAGGCACTTTAGTAATGATTCTAACATAAAAGCAATGAAGTACCATTATGAAGAAATAAAAAGTTAGCATACTTTGTTTATTTACAGCAGTGCTTGTTAGTATTACAGAATGCTAGGGTTTGACTCGCATATTTGTGTGTCCATTTCGCCTATGTTCATCCCTTTCAGTCCCTCCTACACCACCTCCTTTTCCTTTTCCAATCCAGTGAAGCCTGAGTCCCCCAATTGTACCTTCTGGCTTCTTGCCATCCCTCTTTATGAGTTTGTATTTGCTTTTATTTTCACATAAGAAAACATGTTATTTCACTTTTCAGTTTCAATACTTTTACTTGCCTTGATGCATTCTATCAAGTCCAGTTTGCCTAAAACTGATGTGTTTTCATTCTTTACTGCTAGATGATAAAAAATTTTCAGAAAATAGTTTTCTAAGCCAAATTCAGTAACACAATTTCTAAATACACTTACTCCGCACTAATCTCATAGCAGTTAAATGTATATACACATCTGGCCTGGAAGATCTTGGGTTGTTTTGAGAGTCACAGTGGAAAGTAGAGAAAAAAGTCTGGCCTTGGCCAGAGCCGAGGTGAGACTTCAGCAGAAGAGCCACAGAAGTCGGGCAGCAGCCCTAAAGTCACTTTTATTTTTTAACTTTCTTTTAATGTGTGCTCTATGTCAGTATTGTTTTTGTTAATCTTACTGGGTTTAATTAGCATATTAGTATTTATCATAAATAGTATTTATCAGGAAAACAGAGATTGAGATTCTGCAATGTGGCATATGCCTATAATCCCAGCACTTGCTAAGGGCTCGAGGACTCCACCTGGACTTGGGGAGGATATTGTCAGGGGCTCTAGGTCTTCAGGAGACTAGTGCAGGGCATTGCTGTATACAGTCCCTCACCTAGATGCTTTGGGTCTCTAACACATGGAGAGATCTCTTGAACTCCCTTGAATTTGACTGTTTTTGGTGAATATTACAAAATAATCCTGTACACTACATATTTATGTTAAATCTTGATTCCCTTGCAAGCTCTGAATCAAGCAGCAAGCATTCTTGAATAAGGATGAGGAAGGCTTGTTTTGATGTTCCCGAATATATAGAATAGAGACTCAAGTTTTCAGAAGTTCCAATAGACTGAGCATGTGCCTTGTTAAACACACCCTGGACTGGTGGGCGGATCCATGGGCCTACTGATGCCCTGCTGAATGTTGTGCAGCATTCCTCTATCTCTCTACAGACCCGAAGAGTATTGGGAGACAGGTTCTCATGATAATTTGTTACTTCATCACAATCAACTTCACAACTGGTAGAGGTGACAATAACTCTTGACTTGAAGTTTCAATGTCAAGGAAATCAACCACCTGCCACATGCCTAGAAATCTACTCAGTGTAAGGTCAAGGCTCAGGTAAGGTGAGTTGTTTCTTTGTCTCCCCACTGAGGTCAATGCCACACAAAGTTTAGGGAAGAAAATGAGATTCATAATGGCAGTAAGATAGGAAGTTTAAATTATTTGTGATTCTTCAGTAACATAGTTTCCTGTGCATAATCAACCATCTGGTAATACTCCTTGATAATGAATGTGTAGGGCCCTGTCCTGTGTTAATGGTTGGTGTGATTCCTCCTGAGAACTGCCCCCTGAAATGGGTCTTAAGTCTTGTCTCTGTGGGAGGGAGCCACAGTCAAGGTGTACTGCAGTAGAAAACATCCCAACCAGCTTTGACAGGTAAGTGAGGTCATACAGGAAGTCAAAAAACAGGAGAGAAAAACGTACACATCACTTACTATAAAAGGCTGTGATAAGACTTCATTCTGGACTACACTTAAAATCCACACAACCAAGTTCTAAACCTTGTATTACTTAAAACTGAATCATGAATCAATTGGAGAGAGTTACTTTTATAACACAATCTGTTTCTGGAAGCCCATTACCCTATGAATTCCTAAGTGGATTAATGACAGTGCAGTCACCAATTCCCTCGCTTCTCACTTATTCTTTTTTTCTCTGTATTTTAAATGTCTTCAGGGTGTTCAGGGTTTCACTGCATACATAGATCAGACTCGCATTGATCCCTGTTTATAAGCTCCCAAGAACTGGGATTACAGGTGTCTGCCATCATGACCAATCTCCATTCTTAATTCTAAGGCTATGAAGAAGAACATATATGTAGCTGGGAATGCCAAGATATATGTTATTAGGATGAACAAAGGGACAGAGA
>NW_004525102.1:55352-57632 GCF_000260255.1 Octodon degus
AGAGAGAGAGGAGAAAGAGAGAGAGAGAGACTGATAAGGGGAGGGAGAGGGAAAAGGAGACAGAGAAGGAGATGGAGGTGGAGACAGAGACAGAACACATATTGTCAAATATGCCATCTCCAACATCGCAATTTGTTCTCAGTCATAAATGAATTTAGATTATGTACTAGGGTACTCAATCTTGTGTGCCTGCTCCAGACCTGGGGAACCTGAGAGGATTTACTAGCCCTGGGTGAACGTCAGACTCCTAGAAACCAGAACCTCCAGGTACCTGTGGCTTACACAATCCTTTGAAGGTTCCTACTCCATGGAGAAGCAAGTCTCTCTTGAATTTAGGATTTTTGTAGAGGAAATTCTACATCTCCCTTGTTGTTTCAGCTCAGTTTCATGAAAGGCATATTTCAACTCAGAAAGTTCAATTCACATCCTACTATTGTTACATATGTTGAGACTTTGAAGAATATATTTATCCTTCTTAGACACGTATGTGATTTCCTTTCAAAACGTGTATCACATTAATGGAAGTGTTCAAAGTTGCCATGATCATTTTTCCAAAAGCTCTTGACACCCACACTGCAATCTGTGTGGCAGATTTCTACCTCCATCACAGCACTCACACCACATGGGCTGTTTTACAGCTGGATTCCTGTCTGTGAATAAAACCACGTGGTGTTGTCTCATTTCCTTTCTCTTTAACATTTATCTCCGTGCTGTTTTGATTTCTGGGTCCCCATGTTCTCAGGCAGTTGTGCCTGGACAGGTGTCTATTTCTAATTTTTCCAGTGTATTAACCACCATCATGGGAGATTTCATATTAAAATCTCTTTCA
Organism: Octodon degus; assembly: GCF_000260255.1. Lineage (NCBI taxonomy): Eukaryota > Metazoa > Chordata > Mammalia > Rodentia > Octodontidae > Octodon > Octodon degus. The sequence continues at coordinate 56,182 of NW_004525102.1, forward strand.
TTCTCATGTGGATCAACATTCAGAAGTGTAAATGTGAGTAAAATAGTTGCACACATATGCACATGCTACAAGGAATGTCTTCTAAAGGACTATTCCACACAAATGGTCATTGTGGAGCCCTTGTCTATGTGCACCTATCTCCCTGTTACTACTGCAAATTACATGATTCCAATGATGGCCTATGCCATCATTGATCTTTTGTACCCATATGTACATATTTGCCACATTATAGGTGAGTTTTCTCTTTTTCTGTCTCTCTGTATATGAAATTGCCCTTTCTTTCTAACATACATTTTTCATTTGCTTTCCATGTAGAGAAACTCACTGTTGAAAGATAGTGTTCTTAATTTTGAGCTTTTCTTAATTTTATTAGTGTTGTGAAGCATTTTACAAATCAGTTATTATATCCTTTGTTTATATTTTCTGTTGTGGTAACTTTATGACACCATGACAAAAATGTAGACTTCTTATTCTTTCATTTTAAAATCTTTTTAATATGGAAGTATTCAACCTCTGTTGTGCAATAAATAGATAGATTTTACAGACGCTGTCAGCAGTAAGTAGAGCAACATACTTGATGATTCAGAACATGAGAAGGATAGATGGCAGGTGGGGATACAACCTTTAAACGTCATGGGGTCCATGAAAACTTCCACCAGGTACCAGCCACAGTGACCTGAGATGCAGCCCAGGATGTTGAGTGAGAGAAGCAGGTGCCTCAGAGAAGACTTCTGGGTTATTGGAAATGCTGTACAGTCACATCTCCTGAATCACCTAGAGCACTATGCCCTGTAACCATCCAGCCTTGGATCATGGTACTGCGTTTGGGAATTGCGGCTAATGGCCTTGAGGTTAGGTATCAACATCAATGTCCTTCCAGACTTTCAGCCTTGGTGTCTCTGGTCATTTCCTCCAGGACAAGACAGCACAGGATTTATCCAACAGATTATGGGTCATAAAGCACTGAGCACAGCTATAGAGTGGATATCTAATGACAGTTCTGTGGGTGAGCAGTGAGAGTATATGGTGCGAAAGGGCCAGAAAGTATCTGAAGACATTTCAGAAATTTGCTCATGGTGATAACTAAAAGCAAAATGAAGAATTTCTTTCCCAAATCCATTCTCATGTGTCCTGTACCATTGGCAAATGCTGCTTGAGAAATGCTTACTTGAATATTTGTGCATACAGAAATGAGAGGGAGTGGGTTGATTACTGAAGATGAGAAAGTGCTGATGAAGGACAGTGAACAGGACATCTATCTGCAAATCTCTTAGTTTCACTCATGAGTCAGGCAAGATATCTCAAACATTCCCTTTGATGCAATGAGGTACATGTCTACACAGTTGTCAGAGGATCACACAAGCTCCAGTAATGTGCTGTGTGTCACAGCACTGAGGGATAAAGGCCACAAGTGGCCTGAGAAAGAATCATTTTGTACCTTACTCTAATGA
>NW_004525102.1:57732-71531 GCF_000260255.1 Octodon degus
AAACATTCCCTTTGATGCAATGAGGTACATGTCTACACAGTTGTCAGAGGATCGCACAAGCTCCAGTAATGTGCTGTGTGTCACAGCACTGAGGGATAAAGGCCACAAGTGGCCTGAGAAAGAATCATTTTGTACCTTACTCTAATGAGCAGCAGCCCTTTTGAACCAGGGGGAAGGGCTCAGGTGACAAAAAGTGGGAAGCCTGTAGTGTACGTCATCCTGATTCCCTATGCGAGACTTTATCTCCTGGGGTCCTTATGTTCTGTGAACTATTGCTTGGGACTTGGCATGATTTGGAATGAAGCAGTTGTTTCTCTTCCAGGTGGTCTTAGACAGTATACTTCCAGGAGGTAAAAAAGAAAAGAAAAATATTTTATATTACAGTGATATGAGTCAGACAGAAGTTTACTGTCCAGAGGGAGCAAGGAACAAAGAACAGAGCCTAAGGAAACTGGTTCCTTGTTACTCCAGCAAGCATAGACAAGGTAGTAGCAGATCCCTGGAGGCAGAGCTCTGTCTGTTCTTTGTTCCTTTACCTGGGAAGATAATAAACAATGACAGGTATACTAGCTGGCGAATGCCTTAAAGCAATGTTGATAGTAGTTTGTTTACACCAAATTACTTATGCATATTCCCTAGCTGTTTGTAGCCCTCAACCAATGTGCAAAGTTTCCCTGGCTCCAGACTCACTAGAGAGAGACTAACCTCAGGGAGACCTCTGAAGCCATATTCTGTAGGTCTTCTCCTTTCCTTGGGTACCAACTCATAACCTACAACAGTACATGACCTTCCACTTTTTAATGTGCTGAAATGTAAAAGAGATGAACAATATCTACTGAGTTACATGGAATAAGACCAATTATTTCTGAAATCGTAGAGCTCATTTTTTATATATTATTATCTTTTTCCAGTTTCATTTACATTTATCACGTAAATATATCTGTTTCTAGGAAAATAAACATATATAAAACATATTCCCATACCTACACACAAATACAGATATATGTATAATAAATACATATCTGCCAATATATAAGTGTTGCAGGCAGCTGAGTTAGCTAGAAATATTATAGGTAGTCAGGCAGAGCAAGGCCCTAGAAGGAGATAACACAGAAGATATTGTACCTTACAACTGAGGGAGGGATGGGTGCCGTTTAGAGCAGATCTAAAGGCAAAGATCAAACAAATGCTCACCTTCCTAAAGATTGGCATCTGAGATTGATCACCACCCTGAGGGAGACACAAGAATCATTAATCTGACTACTACTGAATGGCTACCTGATAAAGTGCTGTTCTACAATCATGTCCCTTCATGATGTGACTCCTTTCCCCATTCGGTCCTTCACTGAATCAATTTTACCAGAGCAAAGGTGCTGGTAATCTCATTGGTTGGCCATAGTTTTGTCCCACCTCTTGTCCACCTGAGAAAATTCCCATTTTCTCCACCTTAGACCCACATGGATTTATACTATAAAAGTCCTTGGAAGAGAGAGCATCTGGCGGACTACCTGCTCAGGTCCCCCTTCTGTCCAGCTCTCGGTTAGGAGCTTTCTTTCCCTCAATAAATATATCATGATCATAGCCTCTTTTTGCTCCTAAAATTCATTCCTCAGTTTCAGAGAACACGAACTCATCCAGGTCAGGTTGTGAGATCATTTATCCCTGCGTCATTTGGAAGTTCCTTGTATCATAAGCCTAAATAGCTGATAAGCTTTTACTCTCATTATTTTTAGATGTCACCATTGGTTCTGAGGCTTGTTTCAAAAATGAAACTTTTGTGTATGTTTGTCTGCACTTCATCATTTTTTACCTTGATCATCATCATTTTGAGCTGACTTGTCTTAAATTAGAAATTTGAAACTGGCTAGAGATTGCAGAATGATTGTGTGATATTATAATTCTTGCCTTTCTTACTAGCAAACATGTTACTATAGTTAGCTCCAGGGTTACACAATGGATGACTTCAATGAGTAGTGTACTGAAGTTCTCTTAACTATTTCAACAAAGGGACTTGACTTATGGGTCACTTGCTTCTAAAATCTGGGAAGATCTTGACTCCAATTTTATACTAGAACGTTTTTTTTTTTTTTTTGTATTTTAGGGAAGGGTCTACAAGATGTTCAGAGTCTCACTACTAGATCAGACTCATAGTTTTCTGCCTGTTTACAGCCTCCCAAGATCTGGGATTACAGACGTATGCCACCACAGGCACTCTCAATTGTCATTTCTCCGTGCCCTGGGGGTAGGGGTGGCATGGTAGGCCCAGGGATCAAATCCTTGGCCCTTGTGCCTGCTTACATGTGCTTTAATCCACTAAGATATTTGGCCAGCTCTTATTCTAGACCTTAAAAATTTCCAGTTAGTCACTAATGATTAAAACTACCATGTATTAAGTGGCTTTTTGGTTGTTGGTTTTTGTTTTTTTGTACAAAAGTACTTAAGTTTTGTTCTGAATGCATTTTCTTAATTCTCAAAATGCTCCTGTCAATTTGTACAATACTTTCACTTCCTATTAGCTATGATGTCAAAGAACTGAAATTAAGTGTTTTGTACTTGTGACCATGACCTCACCTGAACTTTCACTCCCGGCCCTCAAGTGAATACTTTATAGGCCTCATCATGCTGTGTTCCTTCTCTAAGACGCAGTCATAGAACAAAATCCTCCATGGACCATGTCTTGAGATGAGCTGCCCATGTAACAGGGTGGGAAATGCATGACTTCTGAGAACCACACATGGAAGACAGGTGAGGTCTATTAATGATCTGCTGAAGTAAAGTGGGTGACAGATTCATTTGTGAAGAATGCCAAGCAAGAAGTATTGCATAGAACTCAGGCTACTGAAGATCCCATGAGCCAGGTGAGGAACATCAGCATAGGGATTCATTTTGCAGGCACAAGATCAGTACTGGTTTCTGATCCTTATCATGTAAATATGAGCACGAAGGTGAGTATTAGCTCTGCTGTGCTGATCTTCGCTCTGTAAGCAGTATCAACATCTGCTGTAGCAGACAAGAGGGGTGGATAACCCTTGTGTGACAAGGGCAAGGACTTACGGCACATTTCCTGAAACCCCTTTGTAGCCACTGGCCACATAATTCTTGAGTTCTGACTCTATGAAGACAGCATGAAGGCCTGAGGAGAGAGTTTCACTGAATAGTTGCCAGCCTGGTGAATGCAAGGTCCTGAGCTCACAGCCTAGTAAGGAAAAACAAAAATCAAGACAGACCATGTAAAATGGAAATTTCTGAGTCTTGGCCTTGTGACTCACTGGGTAGCCACTGCAGCTCACTGTCATTGTCACTGACTAGGATTTGATGAAAAATACTTTTAAGAAATCTCAAAGGGTGACAAGTACACTGGCTAGTAACATCACAGCCACAAAAAGAAACAACAACGAAAAACAACTGTGGAATATTCCCCAATGAAGGCACGTCTCAGGGAATCTGGAATAGCAGTTTCTTCAACTTCGGTAGTGTCCTCTTTTCTACAATGTCCAACTTCCTACATATGTTTGTAGACATAATCTAGAAAGTCTCAGATGCTTATAAATCACCAGTTGAACTTTATATGTAAGTGTGTGATGGTGTGATGTTTGGGGTATTGTTTCAGCTAGAAATAGAAAATCTCAGAGCCATCGGAACATATATTTTAAAGACATATTGATGCTTTGGTTTCCTACGGCTTTTATTAAAATGCATAGCATCAGGCAAATTACTGCTTTCTCTGCCCTCAATTTGACAGTTTGCAAAATAACAATACAAATAACTCCGTTTCTTCTCCTGGAGTTATTTAAACATTAAGTATAATTCAGATTTTACATATAAGAAATTCACAATAATGTTTGGTATTTTGATAGCATTCTGTGAATATCTTTTATTATTAGTTGAGACATGGTGGGAAAATTGAAATTTTACTAATTATCCCAAATGTCCTCCACTGAACTCATCTATTAAAAATGAAACTGATATTTAAAAATGAGATTTCTTTTTTCAATTTATAAATTTGGTACAGAGTTTCCATACACAACTTGGACTAGCAGTCATCCTCCTGTTTTCAGTGTCCACAGGGTTAGGTTACAGGTGTGCACAACTTTGCCCAGATTGGTCTAAAGCTGAGTGTGCCCTAGGGGCAGGACCAATGCATCATGTGTGACCAGGGATGCAACCTTGGCCCCTGACATACTACCCTGGTCCCTGAGCTTGCCAAAGCAGAGGATTAATACACTGAAATATCTCACAGGCCTAAAATGAGAAGATTCTAAGGAAATCTAGATGAAGCTGGTGATTTGACTTGCAGGTTAAGTCCTGTGTTTGGTGATCCTGGTTGAAGTGGTAGAGGCTGCTCTTTGGCTTTGGGTGTGGTGGATAATGTCACTTCAGTGCAAGTCATCAAAAATCAATGGTGTTACCTAGCATGGTGTGTCCTGTGTTGTCACACATGCAGCTGAAACTCATAACAGAATTTTCCTAGGTATGATGCACCTATAGCCCACCAGCACCTCTGACTAATACACCTCTCACCTTCTGTGGTTCTAGAGTACCCTCGAAGGTGCCCAGGGTGTCTTCTGTATGTGCAGAGGTCCCGTTTGCTGTGATGGGACAAGTGCCTGACAGAGGCACAGGAGCTGTGTCTCCATCATATCCATTCCCCAGCACTATTCGCTGAGGTTCTGCCAGGGTCTGCTGAGAACAGAGCTCGAGTTTCTGAAGTCTGTGTATGTATTGTTGTTGTCTGTTCTTATTGCATAAATGTTTCTCAACCCGGGGGCTATACCTGCAACTTCAAGCTGTTCCAAGATGCAGGCTGGGTTTCCCCTGTAAGCTCCATTCCTCTTAGGTCTCTACAGCTCCTCCAGCTGGCCAGATGCTCACAGCCATACTATGCACATCTCCTGCTACTGATCAGAGCCTAAGAGACCATGGACAAGGTCACCTTGGAAACTTTTGCTGTACATACCCTATGAGAGCCTTCTTTGCTATTGAGCTGTGCTCCATTTTTAATAGTAGACATAATGAAAACATCAGTACTATTCTTTGGTTTACTGGCAATTTATGTATTTAGTTTTCAAAAACAGAACCAGGGGAACATAAAACAATACATATGGTACAGATTTTTAAAACAAGAATAACTGATTAACAATGGTTGATATATTATCTATTTTTATTGTCAAATCTATTGGTGAGATTAACAGATATACAAGATAGAACATATGTTTCAGTATTACCTCTTGCTTTCAAGAAAGATTAAATTTTTTTCTTGTCTCTTTTTTAATCCAAGTCATTTTTATTAAAAATATTAATTGTACATATTAACAGAATTCAGGGTGTCATTTTAGTACATGTACTGATATACAACACTCACTGATCACATTCACTTTCATTTCATGACCTTCTCCCTTCTCAACCTATAATTATCACTCTCCTACATTCAAGTTCATTTTTCTTAAACTTCTATAAGAGAGCATATTTTTACTACATCAAATCAAACTCAGGACCTTGCTCCTGCCAGGAAGGTGATGTGCAGCTAAACTATATTCCCAGCTTAAACTTCTCTATGAAAGACAATACTTAGTATTTGTCTTTTGACATTTTCCTTCTTTGATGTAACATAATAACGCCCAGACCCATTCTTGCTGCAAACAACATGGCTCAATTTTTATGGCAGAATAGTGAATAAATCCTTCATTTTTTCTATTCCTCAATGGACTGGTACCAAGTAGACCTAATACTTTAGCTATTGTGGATAATGTGCTGACTATATCTCCTTTGGCTATATACCCAAAAGTAGGATTTTAGATCAAAAGGTAGAAATTCATGAGTGAAGCTGTCTGTGCCTCAGGTATCCATGACAAACCACTGTTGGTTCTGAGTTTGGAAGGGCCCCACAAAAAATATGCACAGCTCTGAGAGCTGTTACCATAGTGACTCTCTCTCTCTCTCTCTCTCTCTCTCTCTCTCTCTCTCTCTCTCTCTCTCTTCCTCCCTCCCCTGCCTCCTTTCTCCCCCCTTTTGCCCTACTTCTTCCCCTCCCCCCCTCTCCATCTCTCTCCTTTCTTTCATTCTTTCCTTCTTTGAGACAGGGCCTCACCATGAAGTTGAACTTGCTTATGTAGCCCAGGCTGATGTTTAAGTCATAGCAATCTCCCTCCTGAGTTTTCTGAGTTCTGGGATTGCAGGCATGAACACCACTATGCATGTTTATTCCTTGTATTTTTTAAATAAATAATTATAACCATTTTAGGTAAGGTGATACGGTAACTCATTGTGCTTTTGTTTGGACATTTCATGATACTAATGCAAATATGATGAAAGTGAAAATATCGTATTGTGGGACAGGGGAGATAGCTCAGTGGAATAAGCAGTTCCCTGGCAAGTGCAAGGGCCTGAGTTCAGTCCCTGTTTCTGCCAGAAAAAAAAAAAAACTGTTTTCTGAAAAATAATAGATTAGTTTATGAAAGCATATGAGGGTATGTGTGTGGATATGCATATGTTAGTCCTTAAGATCACTTTGTCTATTTTAAGAATTATAAATGCTAAACATTTATAAAACTGTCACTGAAGTTTTGGCATGAGCCAGACCTGAACTGCATAAAATTTCGTGGTTGTATCTGTGTTTCAGGAGAGAAAAAGAGAAAATAGACTATACTCTGTTTCTGATAGGTTGAGCAGGTGGAGGAAGAAGGAGGGATCCTGAAGTCCTAGAACGGCACATATTCACTGTACTGGGGAGAGGGGGAGGGGAGGGCAATGGCTGAGCCACTTCTTCTTACTCCTCCCCCACCCCCAAGAACCCTTTGTGATGAGGAGGCCACAGCTCTGTGATGCAGGCCTGGAACCTCTACTTATTGCCAGATAGAACACTCAGGAATCAGTTCCCTGAGAGCAATGCTGAGATTCAGAAAATGTAGAATCTTCTCTTTACTCTGAAAAGTCATACTGCTGCATGGCTGAGCTCCACATCCACAACCTTTGTGATGGATATGATCCTTGCCTTTGCTTGTGGACTGGGGCTTTTCCTTGAATTACTTCCCTGGCTCCAGTGTGAACCATCCCTACCAGCATCCAGGAAGAGGAGAAACATCAGAAAGGTAAGAAACCCACAGCTCAGACCTAGCAGACAGCAATTTCTCCCAGTTTGCCACTCTTCTACATTGGGGAGACATGCTGAAAGTGAAGAACTCCAAGAAGAAGAAAACATCCTTCCTCTGGGGCAGGCATGGAAGGCAGGGAAAGTAAGCACCATTATGTCTTTGTGATGCTCTCAGACCTCAGGGTGGTTTGCTCGAGGTATCAGTGTGAACAAGAACATGATGACTCAGTGGACAAGGCCTGGGTTCCAGAGGTGGAAGGAGCTGGGAAGAAGGCCAGACCCTGAGCCCTGGCTCCTGTCCACATCTCCCGGCAGGTGCTTCTGGGCCCAGCTTTTCCTGTGTGCTGGGCTGATGTTAGAGCTGAGCTGAGGACTGAGATGATAGGGCAGGAGAGATTCCATTTTGTTATTCTTAACACCATTTTTAAAGTCGCTTAAACAGATGAGCTGGCTCCTCTAGCCCCTATCCTCTAGCTAACAATAGCCCATAAAGAAAGAAAACAAAGGAACAAATTGGTGAATCAAATTGAGTGGTACGTTAAATGTTAAACTACATGTCCACCTGACTGGAAATGTAAACTTCTCGGAAATGTAAACCTTGTAACAATTGTGTGGCGTTCTTCTAAAATTGCAAAATGAAGTAGTGTGATTACCACGGTTACTTACAAAGGTACATAACGTCAATACAAAGTCCTCCCAGGGTCAGTATTCCCAGATCTGACATTGGGGTATCATCTGCTGGCTAAATAAAGCATTGGTGGTTCACATTCTCTGTCACATAGGAGTGTTTTTCTCACTGTTCTGCAGCAACAGAGGGAGTTCAACCACACCTTAGCCTGCAGATGCCCCTGGCCTCTGAAAGCTCAGATGCAGCTATTGAATTGAAATTGGTTTTTGAGCAGAGAATTCAAGACCCCTTATGGGGATCTCATTTTAGAAAGCTCCTGTGTGTTTCTGAAAGGACTGAAAAACCATTATTATTAAAATGAATAAGAAGAAAGAAAAAAACAGGCTTCATAATTCATTGATGAGTGCCATAATACTCATGAGTTCTGAGTTTCTGCATTCTGTCAGGGAGAGAGAGGAGAATTGGGCCATGGCCTCTCACTATTTTCCTTGTCTCAGCATCCAGTGCAGATGAAGTGGACAAGCAGGAGTAGGAAGAGGACTGGCACTTTCAGAGGTAAGGCTCTGCCTTTCAGTGCTCTAATCCCAGAACTAAGGTGATTTTGCCTGTCTCTGGGGGAATGTCAGCTCGAGAGTCCTGAGAAGGCTTCTAGTGGCAAGGCAGGAGGCAGATGAGTGCTCCTCGGGTTCCCTGCTCAGAAGGAAGCTATGCTGCGCCATTGGAACTTATCACCAGTAGGGGACAGTGCAGCCAGCAGTAGCACAAGATAGCAAGAAGTTGGAGGTGGGCAACCAGGTGAAGCCCAGCTGTTTCCTTTGGCAGTGGCTGATTCCTTTCTAAAGCAACCCCGTCCTTACCCCCACAGCACAATTCTAGAAGGATTACTGTGGGTGAAGGCTATGGAGGCACTTTCTACTGATGGAGCATTGCCCATGTGGATACCATGCAGCCAGTGAATGCTGGGCCATAGGAACTTGACACTGATATTTGGGCCTCAGAGTGCAATGTCACAGCTCTCTCCTAAGGGGACATTCACTTTAGCATCTTTCAAATTTGCAATCCCTTTGCTGCCCTTAGCTCTTGTAACCAGGCTCCTAATGCCCACTTGTAGACTTCTAGAAACACCTGAAAGAGACCCAGAACCTGACTCCTGTGGCACAAAGGTAAAGAACTCCTTTCTCTCCAACCTCCTTCCAGTAGTGTGACGCCAGGGTCATTGAGCAGCTTCTATATGGGGAAATCCTGTACCCGTGAGACAGGGGGATGCTAAGGCCCTGGGGCAAAGGGTGGATAGAAAGAGAACAGGGAAGCCTTGATAAAGGGCAGTGCAAGAGCCCTGGGAACAGGTTCCAGCCTTGCCCACCCACAGACCATGCTCTGGCTGCAACTAAGCCTCTATTCATTGCAGCCTCCCAACGATGCTCCCTGATCAAGATCTCCCTGCTGCTGTGCACACAAGTCCACCCATCACAGCCCTGATGCCATCCAAGGAGCATGTGGATGTTCCAGCTCTGTCCCCAGTAAACGCTGCCACCACTCCTCTCACTCAGCACCTTCTAACTCTGGCCTCCTCTCCATCACCAGGCTGGTCGCACCCTGCTCAGACCCTGAGGGCTCATCTACCTCCCTCCCTGCCTCTCAGCATCCAGAGCACCTGCTTGCCCTGGAAAGACATTCATCCCAGACACTTGCACTTCCTCTCCTCCACCCACATCCCCCCTGATCCTGCCACAGTCGCACAACACTCATGGGACACCAAAGAGAGGACAGATCAGCTGCTTCATCCTCAACAGCTGTCATATTTTAAGACCTTGGGGATCGCTTTTGGGAGAAATGCAGTCAGTTTTTCTGGGGTCTGCCCTCCCTGCAAAGCGAATCCTTCTTTGCTGCTGCCTGGAGGTCCCAGGACTGTCCTGTTCCACACCTTCCCACCTTCTTATTTAACAAAATGTCAAATATTTGCATAGCTTGCATGCAGGATAAAATGTTTTGCAGGGTTCCCAGGCTCAGTGCCCATCCTGTCTGGGACCCAGATCTCCACCCCAATACAAGTCCCCAAATCTTGGTTATGCCTAGACTAGGACACACCCCTACTCCCTTCCCAAATCCTGTCACCACTTTGTCTCACAAAAGAGGCTGTGGAGCAGCTGGTTCTACCTAACAATAACCCACAGTCTCCCACCCAAACTGAAATACAAGCCCCAGGAAAACCCTTGTGCAAGAAGCAACTGGAGTGGGCAGGGGCTGTCCCCTCAGGAATCCAAAGGTCTCAGGAAGCCTGACAGCCAGTCCACTCCCAGCCTTCTCCAGGACAACTGTGCTACTGCCGCACTTGCTCACAGTTTTCAGAGGCAGCCCTGAGCTCACAGAAATATTGGAGCAGCACATCCAAAAGTGGATCACTGAACACCAGTGGGTCCTGCTCTGCAGGATTCAGGAGACTGCAGAACTCACACGGCCTTGGTGTGCCTTGGCTCTTTCTTGTCAAGCCAAGGGCAAGCCTCGGCCCTCACCTTCATCTATGTATACAGCTGAAGTCAGGAAGGATAAGCCTCAGCCCTCTTCTTCATCCCTCTCTAGAGCTGAAGGCAGCAAAGACAATCCTGGGCCCTCTCCTTTACCCGTGTGTACAGCTGAAGGTAGCAAGGACAAGCTTTGGTCCTCTCATCGGTGTCTATTGCTAAAGGCAGCAAATACAAGCCTGGAACCTCTCCTTCATCCCTGTTTATAGCTGAGGGTAGCAGGGATTTACAGAAGGTGAGGTTCCAGTTGAGGGAGGACTTGGGCAAGAGTCTTGGGCATATTCCAGGCAAGGCCCCAAAAGATGTCTCCAGGGCCTTAGGAAGCTCCCCAAGAACAGTTCAGGGGGTGATCTTGGAGAAGCCAAGAGAAACCTGACAAGGTCCACAGAGATAGAGCCGAAATGACTCACCAGAAAGCATGGAGAAGAAACACACCGACGTCATGCTCACAGAGCATTTGGGAGTGAAGTCAGGGCAGATCCACATGGGGTTGATTCCCCTGAGAGTGCTCCCATCCTGGCTCACTACCAATGGTGCCTTTCTGCCTCTGACAGCCACATGGAAACCAGAAAGTCACCATACCGCAGGGCTCAGGAAACCAATGTTTGTCCCATCCAGAAGTTTTGCATCTCAAAACCATGCAACCTGCAGGCTCTTGAGATACACATCACAAGGTTTAGGGTGAGGCACAGGTGGGGCCTCCCACTCAAGTTTCTCAAGGCCATAAACATCTTTAGACCCACAAAGGCTCCACTCTTTCACCCTTTCCACTGTTTGCCCTTCCCTCCTCATCTGGGATTTCATGGGCTCTCTTGACAGTTGAGGATGTCATGTTTCTAGGAAAACTACCTCTGGCATTTCTTGAGGAGGAGGTAGAGTTCAGGGAGTCTGTCACTACCCTAAGCAGTCTCATTGTCTACTCTCTCCTGTGTAAGGAGACTGAGCAGGCCCTGACAATTATCTCTCCTGGAGACAGCCAGTGGTCCTCAGAACCCCCCTCTCCAAATAAGATAGGAGAGCACAGGGCCTTCACAGCAATTTACACACAGAATTGTGGGCAGAACCTGTGAGAGCAGGACTGTGCTGCAGGTTGGTAGAGGCAGCCTCAATGTGCGCTTGCTTTCTGGAACATGTGTGGATCACAACACAGAAGAGCCAGGCTTGCAGGCAGACATGGTGAGCAAATTCCACCAAACAGAGGTTAATTCCCTGTAATCCTGTGAATTATCCTGAAGTCTGTGTCTTGGATGTCCACCTTCCAGATAGATTGGCATCGGCCGTGTCCCAGTGCAATCGCCACAGCTCCCCCATGGGGAAATGTTAGTCTCACACATCATGTGGTCTAATAGCAGACAGAAGGAGCAGCATGAGCTGGCAGAAGCCCAGGATCCCACAGCTGACTTCTCCTCTAAAAATCAGGAACAAGACAAAGATGGCCCATATGACCAATCCACTTCAACACAGAGCCGGAAACATTAACAGACAATCAACTTGACCCACTCAGTGATAAACTGATGCAATTTGACATTTGAGATAAGTCACACATTAAAGCCCAGCCCACATGTCACAATATTTATCTTTCATAAACACTGCTTGCCTGCACAGACACACGAACTCAAAATAGAAGGATAAACATGAAGTAGGAAGAAATTATAATGTATTTTCCCAAACTGGATACTTTTTTTGTTTTAAAAAATATTTCAATATTTATACTAATTTGTTTTGTTCATCCTATTAGATTATCTTAGTTGAAAAGAAAGTATTAAATTGTTATCACTTTATTTTTTGCAGGAGTCTTCTAGGTTTATGTCTTATCCTGTGAGAAACTGCATTGAATATTATGATATACAGTATATTAACTATTCTTATTCTCTTATTGCTTGGTTATGAAATTTTAATTTTTCATAAGACAAAGTTAATGGAATTTCTCCCTCCCTCTCTTCCTTCCATTCTCCTTTCCTTAGTAATAACTAAAAAAAGCCACTATGCAGATTTCTAGTTTTCTCATGAAACAATAGGTCTATTCTTTTGATGCTGCACTTTTTACAAGTAAAAAAAAATCTGGACACAACAGAATGGACAAAAAGAGGGACTGTCTGGGGGATCTCAGGTTGGGGAACAGTAGGTGTGTGGCTTCCCTGGGATTCTCCATTGCTCCCCATACATTTTCTGTGAGGTACTATGGAAGTCTTCAATCTAGGCAAGCTACAAGAAAAGCCTATTCTATTCTTCCTTACTGAAGGACTGAAGAAAACTTACTTAACAACCAAAAGTTTTTCTGATAATTTAGCCCCTTGTACTCGAACCAAATATCAATGAAGAAGTTCTTGTTTAGGCAGACCCAATGGCTGCGATTTGATTCCCAGTCTATCTCCAGGGCACGTGAGATGATGAATGAAACTGTGCATGGTGGCACATGCCTATAATTCCAGTGCTTGGGAGGCAGAAGACAAGAGAATCACTACGAGTTCAACCTACATAGTGAGACACTGTAGACCCTGTACTAAATACAAAACGAAACAAAACACCAATGCTGTTTATCATATCCTCTTCCAATGTTTCAGAGGTGATCCATGGTAGTTCTTCAGGTGGTGGTCTCTATTCCCATCAGATAGTGTCAGAAGGAAAAGCAAGCAATGAGGGAAATTTCTAACTTAAATGTTCAGAAAAGACGGAAAGTTTCAAAACCAAAATCCAACCTACTTCACTAGACAATTGAGAAAAATAAACCACAAACCAAGCACTGAAAGATAAAAACTAGAGCACAAGTCAAGGAAATGAAAAATGGGAAAACAAAATAGTGAATATCAGTAAAATAAAAAGTTATTTCTATAGAATAATGAAATTGACAAACTCCTAGAAATATTGACAAAATAATAAAAAAATAAGGAATGAGACAAACTATCATTATAAATCTGGCATTCATTTGAAGAATAATAAGAAACTATTAAGAACAACTTGATGCTCATCAATTTCACAACTTAAAAACTTGAACTCCCTGAACACTGCAAACTCTTAAGACTTACCAAAATGAATGAGCTAAGCTGAACCATCCAATAAAATTAAAAGAAATTAAGTTGACAAAAACAAAGCTCCTGTAAAAGAAGTTTCTAGGCTTATGCTGCACTGGAGAATGTGACCAAATACTTAAAAAAGAAAGCACAACAATCCTACACACCTTTTTTTCCGGCAACATTTAAAAGGCTAGTATAAGTTATAAAAACATAGTACAAAAAAAGACAACCACAGTTCGAAGTCCCTCTTGAATTTAGGCAAAAAAGAAAAAAAAAAAACATTTTGAATAAAATACTAGAAAATCAACTCCAGCTATGCACAGAAAATAATTTTATACACTATTATGAATTTGGGGTTAGTACAGGTATATAAATCTGACTCAATATTCAAAATTACACCAAAATAGTCTGCCATATTAAGAAACTAAAGAAGAAAAATTATTATCAAAACAGAAACTATAGGGGCCAGGCAGATGGCTCAGTAGAATATGTACTTCCCTGGAAAGCGCAAGGGCCTAAGTTTAATCCCTGGTTCTGAAAAAAAA
>NW_004525102.1:76620-81732 GCF_000260255.1 Octodon degus
TAAACAGCTACATTCTTTTAGTTTATTGAGAAGAAAAGGTTTTTTACCAATATTGTTTAGACAAGATGTCATGTCAGCATCTTGTCCTCTAAATAATGACTATGAAGACAACAATGTACAATGTATTAAAAAAAAGAATAAAAAGGAAACAATACAACTTGCTATAGAACATCTACAGAAAATTGGTAACATCATAATAGAAATTAAAAGGCTGAATGATATAGCCTCAAAGCAACAAGTCAGGGAGATCTGCTCTCTGTTTCCTGCTTAGCAGAAATTTGATACAATTATAGTAAGCAAAAAAAGGAAATGATATACAGATTGGAAAAGAAGACGGTAAACAGTCTTCATTCATAAAAAGTATTGTTGACAAAGAAAAGGACAAAAGATCTCCAAAAACTCCTAGAAATGGTCAGTTGGTTCAAGTAACGTTGTTAGGCACAAGGACAACATAAAAAGCAAACACTATTTTTAAAACACATTTTGACATATAAAAAACTGAAAATTACGATTAAAAACATAATATCAGAAAAATAATATGCTTATATATAAATTCACAAAAACATGTGGAGCTGGTTATAGTGGTGCATGCCTGTAACCTCAGCACGCTGGGAAGTTGAGGCAGGAGGATGACATTTGATTGTAGGTATATTTAAGGACTCAGTGAGACTATTGCAAAGGGGGGGCTGAATGGAGGGACAAGCAAATGGATAAAACCCAAACAAGAGCATAGATCTCTATGTTGAAAGTTTTAAAATCTGATGTTTAAAAAAACAGTTAAAACCCTAAATAGAGCTTGCTAGGGTTTTGGGTGACAGTTAGACTGGGGGTGCTAGGCAGCATTAGTGCTAGGCAGCAATAGGACTCCCTGTAGTTCTCAGGGCCTCAGCATCCTGCAAGTGATCAGTGAGGCAAGGTCCTCTGGTGAGGCCTGCTGGGGTGGCCAGGGAGGGCGTGCCCTCTTCGAACCTGTGCTAAGCCCATGGCGACCCCTCTGTGCTTCGGTGTGGCCAGTGCACACTTGGTCTCTCCCCAGAACTGGTTTCATTTTACACCTGACTTCAAGTTGGTTCATATTTCCCATGGTGGCGATGTCTGAAGACTATTGGAATAATAGCACCAAGGAGCTTGAGTTTAAAGCTAAGCTGTTGCTGTCCCACTGAACTACACCTGCAGTTATCTGATTTGCTTAGGAAACAACACATTCTGGAAAATGGCACTATTTTCAAGATTTTACATGAGTCAGAGAGACCACCTGTGTCAGTGTGTCATGATGCTCTCCCGAACCAACATGGCTACTGGAATCCCTAGTAGTAAAATACTCAAAGCTCTCCAGGACAGATGATGGCTACATTGTCTTTCAGTTTAAGAAAAGTCCTGCTAAGATCCCCTACAAGGCCATCGCACATGTCACTGTGCTGTTTTTGATTGTTGCTTTTCTTATTATGATAGGATCCCTCCTGTTGTCTGGCTACATCAGCAAATGGGGGGCAGACCGGGCTGCTCCTGTCCTCATCATTGGCATTCTGCGGTGCCTGTCAAGATTTTATCACCTGTGCACTGCCTACTATGCATCTAAATGCTACCGGGGTGACTCCTATGATGCCATTCCAGATTTTGATGACTAGAACCTCAGCCCCAAGAAGAGTCCCGGTGGAGCTACACCCAGCTTTTACAATACTGAATGGACACCATGGTTAAGAGCTGAGCAATTTTACAATCAGTACATGTTTAACAAATCAGTGGCCTGATTTTATGGGTCCATCCCAAAAATGTTTACTGAGCTTACAATTCACTAATTAGGGCACGTTCTTGTATTCATCTCCTGGCCCTGGCAAAACCTCAACAAGATTTTCCACATGAGCATGTACATGGAAGAACAACATTGTTAACTGTCTCAGAAAGCAGGACATGACTGTGTAGTGGAAAGCAGTAGTACAATTACCCTCTCTTAAACAGTCTTCACTATCAGTGTGTCTATAGCAAATGGAAATGCAGTATGTCTAATGATCTTAGTAAGTATTTATTTTTAATTATTTCAGAACCTACCCCTTCTGGATATCTGGACCTTCGTGCTCTATGGGAAACCTGGGTAAAATCAAACATCAGTGTGTGTCCTTCTGTAATATTTTTACTTCCTTTGTTATTGACAGCAACGAGGACTTTTTTGTACCATAGAGTGAATTTTCAAAATACAAACATTTTCTTTGACAACCAGTTCTTGGGCAGCTCTGATCTACATTTCCCTTAGGGCTGCCAGCAAATTATCTGGTGAATCAAGCTGTTCTGCATGCTGTTTCCTCAAGGAAAATGTGGATAAACCATTTAGGGTTTTTGACCCTGTTGCTAGCACCAGGGACTCCAGTAACCCCTTGTTAAAGCTTGCAAGTTTTGGACTAGCTCTTCAGAAGCCTCTGTTGCCTTCAGTTGATTCTGTTTCATTCCTTTCAAAACAGAGATGCATATTCAAAAGTAATTAAAAGATCAAAATCATCCCCCAAAAACTCTCTAATTAAACAGAAAAGCATTATCATCATGGATTGAGAGTGCCACCATAGTAAAACATCAATCTTATTAAATGCATTAATACGTTTATTTATTTTTTCTTTTTTGTATTTAGTACAGGGTGTACAGGGTCTCACTACACAGTTCAGACTGGTAGTGATTCCTCCTGTTTTCAGCTTCCCAAGTGCTGGGATTACAAGTATAATCAATCTATCATGCTCAGTCTCAATCACAGTCTTGCCCATCCCCTGGGGGCAATGGGGATGAAACCCAGTCTCTATCTCCAAGACATGGCACAGACAGCAGATACTTACTCAGCTGAGCTATCTGGCCAACACTATAAAGTCCAATTCTTATCAAAATTCCAGAAAGATTTTTAGTTGACATAGATAAGTTTATTACAAAATTTGTATGTAAAGTCACAAGTCCTATCTGAAATAATTTTGAAAAGGAAAGAGAAGGGAAATATTCTACTGCAATCAGAAGACAGTGGTTGCTACAGGAACAGACACAGATAAAGGAAACAACACAAAGAACCTACAAAACCTTCAACCAGCTTTAGGACACTAGGATAGGCAAGGTACTTTAGACTTGACATAAAAAGTAAACCCATAGAAAGAAGACTAGGCTTCATGAAACTTAACAGATTTTCTTAGAAAAAGATCATGTGAAGAATAACGAAAGGTAAGATACACTAGTAGAATATATTAGCAAAAGAATGTCAGAGAAAGAACTAATATGTAGCCTGTGTAAAGAACTCTTAACACTCAGTTACTTAAAAAATTCCACATAGTGACAAAACATGGAGACAGATAAAGAGAATGCACAGGTGATGAATATGCACTTAAGGAACAGTTATTATTAGCCATTAGAAAAAAGGTAAATTGAAATCACAGAGACATCACTATAGGCCTGCTAGAATGACTAAAATGATAAAAGTAATGCTAGTGAAGAAGCATAGAACCTGGCAACTCATACGATGCTAGTAAGGATGGAAAATGATACTATCAGGATAACATGTTGATAGTTTTATAAAATATTAAATGTACAGCTCTCATATATCACCTAGGAAGCATATTCTTGAGTAATTATTTTAAAGTAGAAAAAAAACAAACTTATTTTCACACAGAAATTTGCACACAAATGGTCAGAGTACTTTTATTTCCATCTGCTTCAAATGGCACCACACTGAAAACAACAGAGATAACCTTGTCAGTGGATGGATAAGCAAACTGTGGTTATTCTCAGAAATAAAAAGCAACACACATACTCAACAACCTGCTAAGACTCAGGGAATAGCCTGGAATGAAAGAAAACCAGTTACAACTGGCTATATACCGTATGATTTTATTTTTGACAAAATTCCTGAAACGATAAAACTCCAGAAATGGGGCGTATTAGCCATTGCCAGGGTTTATACTTATGTATAGAAGTGGCCATAAAAAGAAAGCAGCAACACTTCCCTTCCAGCTGATGAAAGTGTTCTGAATTTTGACTCTACCAATGTCGAACCCTGGCAGGATACATAAATACCCACATACTGTTCCTCTTTATTACCATTATATATTACTTCTGACAACAGCATATGGATATGCAGCTATCTCAACATTTTAGTTCAAAACAACTTTAGAAACAAACCTCAAAACCCTGGGAAGACTACTGTTGCCTTAATAACTCAAGGTCAAGACAGGCATGCAGTTGGATATATGGCTGTGACCTGGTAGAGTATTGCCCTGTGTGGAAAAGGCAGCTGAGCTAAGCAGGGTTGGGGCACTGGTTAAGGGAAGAGGACTAAGGAAGTAAAGACACTGGAAACAATAAGAGCCCAGCTTAACATTCTTGGACTGGAAACTAGAAAAAAGGTGATAGGATGGATAAGGTTAGAATACTGGATTTGACCTGCATGAAACGATATGAACTCATACCCATAGGCGTACATATAAAAGTGGGTAGACATAAGTGTATGTATAAACCTGAATGCCCTACTTTGTCCTGTGAGAGGGCATGGGAAACTTGCCATGCCAGGACTAGGCAGCGAGCACTCCTACATCTGAGCTCTAATCGCTGTTCACTAGAGTACCTCATAGACACAGCTGCACAGGGCCCAGGCAGGGGAAGAGCACAATGAGCAGGAAGGCCCTGCTGTGCTGAAGTGAGGAATGTAGGGTGTTGGGAGCCTGGCAAAGGGCACAGAAGACATCCAGAAGGGCTCCTTCGGGCCTCTCAGAGAACAAGGGAAGCAGCAAAATACATTAGAAGGAGATTCTCTTCTGTTAAACAGAAAAGAAGTATGCTGAACAAGAATCTGAGCAAATCAGTGAAAAAATTCCCCCTTACAACAGAATGCTACCTAATAAATGCAGATGAAATGATGGAAGAACATTTTCACATAGCTGTTATTCCTGCAATAATTTATCCAAGTGGAAATATAAATAAATGCTAAAAGCACTGAGTCAGGGTTCAATATAGAAGAATGCACGTGGTCCGATGTAATTGTCTGTAATGTATTAACTGTGAAGAGAAAATGAGTAACTTACGATGGGCAAATCTTAAGACATATTATTTAGCTGATATGATCAAGCTATGTTTTCCTTCTTTTTTTAAAAA
>NW_004525102.1:82830-83532 GCF_000260255.1 Octodon degus
ATGACAAAAACTTGTTAAGAATAAAGAGGAAGCAGTCCTAGCCCAGGTCCGGTGAGTGTGAGGAGAGCTTCCTGCTACCCTGTGCCAACAGGACCAGTCCCAGCCCAGGCGCAGCTTGGGCTGGACCCTCTCCCATCCCCTTGGGCCGCCCCCAACCACTCCACAGTGCCTCCACCACCCCACCTGCCGAGTAGGATTTTCTACCAGTTCCGGGAACCCCCAGACCCAGTCCTAGCCCAGGTCCGGTGAGTGTGCGGAAAGCTTCCTTCTACCCTGCGCCAGTGGGACCAGTAACAGCCCAGGCACAGAGTGGGCCAGACCCTCTCCACCCCCTCGGGCCACCCCACACCACTCCGCTGTACATTCCCCACCCCTCCCGCCAAGTAGGAATTTTTGCCCTGTCCCGGAGCGCCCATACCCAATCCTAGCCCAGGTCCCGTGAGTGTGTGCAGAGAGATTCCTCTTCCTCCTACTTCAACTTGCCCCCTCGAGGCACAGCTCAGGACTGGCATACATGCCTCAGGTGTAATCCTGCAGTTGCAATTCTTGCAGGGGAGAGTGTAGAGGATAGATCCATCCAGCTAGTCCAGGAGGAGAACATCTCGCTGCAGGGGCACAACAGGTTCACCCTTAAGGGCAGCAGCAGGAAGGATTCAGCACAGCAGCCAGACCCAAGCCAGATGCAGCTGGATAAGTCCAAAC
>NW_004525102.1:94820-100316 GCF_000260255.1 Octodon degus
TGAATTAAGAAAAAGTAGCTGTATATCTATCCTATCTATTTTGTATATACACATACAAAATAGTCCTTCATTGGTATCCCTTTTTTGTTTAGTTTTGTCAGAGAAGTATATTCCATTGCCAGTTAAATATTGTAGGTGCATGAATTCAGCAAAATAATCCAATATAGTCCGGTAGTCCATAATAGTAGTGGGTTATCCACAGGACTGGCAATGTCAGAAGTTGTTGACTTGAGCCTTTTATAGCTCAGCATATTAATACGGCTTTACTTTTCCTACCTTGTTTTTTATACTTTTCTGCTGGATGGTAAGGACCAAGATAAAGCAAAACCTATATAAGAAGAAATGTAACTTTTGTATCTGACAAGGTCAGTCAAATCCTCTCAGGATTTACCATGAAAACCTGTACCACACAACCTGTTTTCAATGATGGAGAAAATTAATATCTTGTGCCATGTGAAGTGACACAGGGATAAAAGCAGAATCAACTCAGTGATGTTTCTACCAGAAACATCTAACTGAGGAACACACTGCAGAAGAACCAGCCTGAACACTTAGAAAATGTCAAGGTTAGCAAGGTTAAGAAAGGACTAAGGAAAAGAAAAAGACTAGTGACCTTCAAAGAGACTGTAAAAATATTACAAGTATTCAGACAGCTGACAAAATAGGAGTGAAGGTTTTAGGGTAAATAGAAGATAGGAGACTTTTTGTGTGCTTTTCTTACAACTTTTCTGTAAGTTTCAAGTTATTTAAAAACAGAAATAGCATCACAAAAAGCAGAAGGGATAGGTATCCTGATGGAGGAATATTTTTCAGCCTATGAAATATTCTCACCAATTCAATCTGAAATGATTCTGTATACATCTATTAATATGTTCAAAATTCCATATACATAAAGTCAGCTAAAGACACATGGTGGCAAGGTGTGCAAGGACAAAAACTAGATTTTTACAACTAATAAACAAATGAAAAAGACCAGAAACACAAGTTTAAGAAACGAGCTGTAGAGCAAATGATGACAATATATTGAGATATTCTGAATCCCAGTATAAATGCTGTGTGCAAATATAACTGATATAAACAGGAAATAATTAGAAATTTGAACACTTCAGATATTTGATGACATTAAGTTACGATTTTTAATTATTTAGACTGTGGTAAAGATAATATGGTTATTTAAAAAATAAAATAACAGTGGCTGCAGTTAGCTTCAAAGTAATCTGATGCAGAGGAAAAGAGGAACTGATGGGCAAATGTGACATTACGTGACTGAGAGATGATACACACATGGGGATGGTACACGTGGGGAGATGATGCATGGGGATGTGGAAGACTTTATCTTACTCTGTATATTTTGGGAATGTTTCAAATTCTTCATAACAAAAATGATTTGCTTTTGTTTAGATTTTCATTTTCTTTCAAGGAGTAAAACTAAAGTTTAAATCTAGGTCTGTCTTATTTCAAATGTAGTTCCTGCTGATTTTCTATTTCCTGTAAAAAATAAATATTTAAGTAGCCTACTAATCAGCTTTTCCACTAATTCATTAGAAAGTGATAGAAAAGTACTTCCTACTATAAAACTTCACAAAGTGACAGAAAAATAACTCAGCAGAATAAAGCGCCTGCAAGTAGGGACAGGGGGTTTGATCCGCGGATGTGCCCTGCCTGTGCCAGCTGGCCCAGGGCCCCAGTTGGGGGGCTGCTGAGACAGAGCCTGAGACTGGGCATAGTGCAGCACACCTGTAATCGCAGCACTTGGGAGGCTGTAAACAGGAAAATCACTATGAGTGAAACCGTGATCTATTCATGAAACCATGAACACCTTGTAGACCCTTCCCTGAAATACAGAAGAAAGAAACCGTAAGACAAAATAACTATCTTATAGATGAGATAAATTTTAAGAACGACATGAAATGCATTTTAAAAATTATTTCCTTATTAAAATTAGCTGCATTTACATGAGAGAAATTGGTATTGACAAAAGATACTTTGGGGGAAAGATAAACATCAGTTTACCTAGTGAATCACAAAAGAGATAACAGAAACACTTTGGGATCATCTGGAAATGTGTAGGGTTTTTCTGGTTGTCTTTGGAACCTGGAAACACCACAGAACTTGTGTGTGTGCATGCACACAATAAAGAGTTGTGCCATTCCAAAGCCAATAGAAACTTGACACAAAACACTAAGAAAAGAGGTAACATTCTGACAGAAGCAGCAGGAAAAAGGCTTGTCATATTAATTATACGCATAGTGGAGTGTTGCTTGGGGAAAAGACTATTCTACAAGTAGACATCATTACTACATTTGTTTTAAGAGCAATTTCCTCTAAGGCCAGGAAACTAACAGTAAATATGGGCATAAAAGCTGTCCACAAATGGCAGTTATCAGTATTAGTTTCCCTAGAGTCAGACACAGAAGGCAAATGGAGGAAGATCTGCAAAAATCCTCTTTGAATTTAGCCAAGGTCAACAATGGATGAAAGAGAGCTCTTCCTGGTGGAGTGGCCAGATTCCAACAAACACAAAAGTAACTAGAAAAAATTGTTTGCAGTGAGTTCTGAAGTATAAATTCCTTTAGACTCTTTCTTCTCTAGTCTTTCATCATGTAATCCATACCTTGAAAATAAATACCGTGAAGTTCCTATACAAGAGGACGAAAGGTACTCAATCAAAACCTAGAGTGGAGAGTTAGAAAATACTGCCAGCAGAGTATCACCAAGTGAAATCACTCAGTGTTTCTTCTGGCTAACAAAGGTGGCAGCAACAAGGCCAAGGAAGGGTTGACATACAAACTGTTCCATGAAGGGTCACATACTTTAGGCCTGGCTGTCAACTGAGGCTGCTGCCAGAAAGTAGTGCAACAGTGGCAGGTGGGGCCTAATGGAAGGTAGTTAGCCATGGACTCCTTGAGGTGTACAGTTTTCTCTGCTCTAAGATACTACCTCGCCACAACTGAGGACAGAGGACAACTGACCATGGACTGAAACCTCTGTAATCAAGAGCCAAAATAAACCTTTCCTTCTTTCGGGGGACTTGTCTCAGGTCTCTTGGCACATTGACAGAAACCTGACTAACAAGGAATCAAGACAGCTCTCAGCTCAGAAATGTGATGCAGTGAAGAATAAATGAGGCAGTAGGAATCCAAGTCATAGCATGCTTCTTTGCATGAGGTGTAGAAATACCAAAACTGTGTGGGAAGGTTGTGTTAGAGTGAAAATAATACTGGGAGAAGTAGCCTCTGGTGCTCCAAATGTACTTCATAAGTGGCACTTGCAAGAAACTGAAGGATGAAGAGATGAATTTTTGATTCACAAGTAGGTGTCTGATGACAGGAGCACAGGCACAATCTTAGCCTAAGATGATAATGCAAGAAAGAAACATGTTGGAAAATTGTCTTTTAAAAAGGTCAAAGCAGCAAGGCAGAAAGCTACAAAAGGCCTTAATAACACCTGGATCTCAGCATTGCCAGATGAAACATAGAGCCTTTCTTTCACATTCCTTCACACACTTCCTTGTATTAAATACTAGGCGGCACAAGGAGATAAAAATATATCAAGGCGATATTACCTTTCATGTTTGCAGCAGACGCACTGCTATCCATCAATGGGGAATATGGTTGTTCATTGAGAGGCACAGTTCCTGCAGCCATAATAATCTGCTGGGGGGGGAAAGAGACTATTTTGTTGTTGTTGTTTTATTTTTCTATTTTTTATTTTAAATTTAAAAAAAAATTTAAAGAGAGGACAAAATAGTATTAAAGCAGAAATTTACCAGTGATGCCCAATTTCACTTTCACAACTCATTTAAAATGTACCAAAATAAAGTCTGAAGTGAGGAGTTCATAAGGAATTTTCTCTGACTTAATAGTCTTTAACATAGTTCATACAGACTGATTTTAATATAGGTAGTTCATAGAACAAGAAGTACAAATGTTTAGCAGATATGAAAAAAAATCATTTTTACTAATGACCAACAAAATAAAAAATTGGGTATTTTTCAGTGTAGGAAATGATCAAGGACAACCCAGTAAATGCCTTATGCTACACTGATAGGAATATAAATTGGAACAAACTTTTGGGAAGGCAATATAAGCAAGGCAAAACATGCAAATTCTTTGATGCTGGTGATTCCTTTTCTAGAGAATCTATCCCAGGAAATTTTACATGTGCCAACAGGTTTAAGTTTGAAAAGTTTACTTTGGGAATATTATGAAAATGAAACCTTGCAAGGAACCCAGTAGTCCACTGGTAGATGAGTGGTCAAAAAATTATGGGTATTCATATTGTGGACTATGAAAGAAGTTAATAGTAGAAAGCTAAGTGACACAAAACATTTACAGTGACATCTCAGTTGTATAATTTAAAAATACAGTATAAGGATATATGTGAGCAGATATACCAGAGTACTTGTAGGTTATAGTCAGTAGATTATGTGATTATGAGTGAAAAGAGACTATTTTTGAAAGTTTTTCTTGGGATGTTCATTTCCTAGTCACCTATATTGTGCTAGGCCTCTGCTGTCCAGTATAGCATTCTTACTTCAGTGGCAACTAATACTTGAAATGTGGCTAGCCCAGGTTGAGACATGGGGATTTTGAAGACTCAGAACAAAAAAATAAAATATCTCAACAGTAATTTTTAAATTGATCACACATTGACATATTTCCAATATACCAGATTAAATACATTACAAAAATAGACAACATAGTTCATTCTAAAACTTTTACTTCTGTAATCTGCAGTACTAGAGAGTGAACCAAGGTCCTTGCCCTGAGGTACAAGTCATGTTGATGCACTTTTGGAGACTAGGTCTCACTAAGTTGCGCAGATAATATCTGAACTCATGATCCTCCTGCATCAGCCTCAAACAGTGCCTGGTTATGGACAGGTGCCACCACATCAGTTTTTCAATAAATTTTAATGTTGCAACTAGAAAACCTGAAATCTAGTGTATGTGGTCCCCATGAGCTAGGTAGGACTTTATGGAGAAAAATGAGAGATACTGTGCTTTGTGCATTTACAATCTACTGGAAGACAAGATGTAAACACATTGCTAACTGTGCCAAGTCTCACAGGAAGGTTCAGATAAGCAGGAGGGCTGTTCAATGTGAAGGAAGATAGACTTGTAGGAGGAAACAACATTTGTTCCAAGTTTTCAGAGAAATGTTTATTATGAACAGGAGGGAATATTAGAAAAATCAACAGAACCCTTTATTCTACTGAAGAGAATTAATTCAAGGGATGGCACCCTGCATTTCTGCCAGTCTTTATCTAGTTCATATCTCCATCTAGCTCTGGCTAAATCATACAGTTAAGTGACTTCTGTGTTGCTCAAGTGCCATGGTCTCCATTGAGGAAAGCTATGTAAATATTTTGATATGTGAAAAAATCATCATGTCTCTTTAGTACTTACTACATGCCAAAAATATTAAATCAGTTTTTTCTTACTTTCTAATTTTTAAAACATTATTTTTAAAGAGTACAAATAAGAATTATAAC
>NW_004525102.1:100534-102188 GCF_000260255.1 Octodon degus
GGAAAAAAAAGAAATGCAGAAGAAATTAAGAGGAAAAGGTAAAATCCATTGAAAAAAGGAGACACAACAAAGTATTATTTGCTCCTTTCCATAAACCATCATATATGCACAGTACAGTTGTCCAAACAATCCTGCTTATATATGAAGAAACATCTTTTTCCCACTCTCTCTTGCCCTTCTCAACTCAGTAACTTCTTTGTTTTGAATAATTTCATTTCCTTTTCCCAGTATCTACTGTATCCATTCCCTTTTTTCTATCAGATTCTCACACTGAGGAGACAGTATGTTTGCACGTGCAGATGTGTAAATCAGTTTTTTTAAGAACTCTACAAAGTAGCTATTGTTTATTACAGAAAAACTGAAATGCACAATACTAGACAGAGTTTCTTGAGTCTATTTCTGTATACTAAAGTCTATTTTAAACATAGTTATTAAGAAGTGATTTTTAAGCTGCGTGCTGTCTGCTGAAATTCCAGGCTCAGGCATAAAGAATGACATGAGTTTGAGCCTCAGCTGGTCCAGCCTGTGAGTTCAAGGGCAGCCAGAGCCACATAGTGACAGTTTGTGTCAAAAACCAAAGAAGCCTTAGGCACAGTGCAGGTGCTAGGGTTTCATCCTGGACAAGCACTGACCTCTCAGCCCACGGATGTGCTGAGATTGTGATTGAGATCAGGTGTGGTGGTGCCCACCTGTACTCCTGGCTATTGGGAGACTGAAAACAGGAGGATCAATACAAATCTACTCTGTGAAGTAGACTCTGCAGATCCTGTAGACCCTGTCCCTAAATAAATTGAAAGAAAAAAGAACGAATACACAACAACCAAAAAAAAGAAAGAAAAAAAGGAAAAGAGGTGAGGCAAGCAAAATCTTGTGTTAATTGTACCCTCAAGTCATAAAGAGCAGAAGCATGACTGTGGAGTACCTTACATTTTTCTTTGTAGTAGCAGTGTGCTGGTGATAGTGCACACATACAATTTTATTACTCTGGGAGGCTGAGGCAGGAAAATCCAAATTTGGACCCCATCTGGGTAACTGACCAAGACTCTGTCTCAAAATAATACATAAAAAGGATGGGCATGTACCTCAATGTGAAAGCCCTGGATTTAATCCATTGTATTGGAAAAGCAAAATCTATATAGCTCCCTTTTAAACTCAAAATTGTAGAAGCAAAAGAATTTCTGTAATGCCTATGCCTAAGAACAGACCAAAATACTTTGGTAAGCTTAAGGTGTAGCAAGAACAGTTGGTGAGAAGGTCCAACATGGGGCTTTACAAATATTTGATCATTTGGAATTGTTTAGAGGGCCTTGGAGTTGTATATGATTAAAGAACATATTTTGTTTAACCATTGTCAGTTCTGTTTAGTATAAGTGTAAACTAATTTTGAGGGTAATACTATATAATTCATGGGAAACGATGTTGCATGTGATTTAAGTATACACATTTTTCTAAGTGAACCAAATAGGATATGCAAATTAAATTCAATGTCAACAATGTCATGTGGTATTATACTTTCCATATTAAAAATTTGCCATTTTAGGGCCTGGCCAGATAGCTCAGTAGACTACGCACCTGCCTCAGTGAGTGTAAGGTCTGCGTTCAATCCTTTGGTACCACCTGTCATGCTGGCTTGCCCACAGGCACACTGAGCTGG
>NW_004525102.1:102368-103200 GCF_000260255.1 Octodon degus
AATTTGCAATTTGAAAGAAAAAATAAAACATGCTTGAACATTGATCTCAGGCACTTCCCCTTGCCAGGCCTATTTTCAGTCTTTTCTCTGTTATCTCACCTCATAACTTTATGTGGATTTTGTTTGAAATGTAGTTAGGCCTGGGCAACTATTGATCAACTGCACTACACTGAACTCACTGTCTAAATTTCTGAAAACCAACTCATCTGGGGATTGACCTGAGGCCAGTCTTTCTGCCTGGTTTTAAGGCTCCACCTGCTCAACAGAGAAAAGCTGATACTTTCAAGTGTGTCCTTCCTTGTTTTGCTCAGTTACCCACACGGCCCTGAGGAGACCCTGAATACAGGGTTAGAGTATGGCAGCTTATCTCCCTCCTTCTGTCATCTAGACCTCTGCTTGCTGGGCATATGTGGGCAGCTCTGTTCTTCCCATATATAAATCGTTTCCCGCAGTTCTGGAACTCTTGATTCTGCATGTATCTGCATGGGAAGCTAACTGGGTAGCCTTGTATGATTCCTATGCTTTCAACTAAATGTTTCTGTTCACTATGAGTTTCAGTAGTGCAAGCCACTCCCTCTCTCTTGGATCTGCAGTGCAGCCTGTCTTTTCCACACCGCATGTTCTTTGGTTCCATGATGCTGGAGATGGAGAAAGCAGGGGTGAAGGGGCCTGGATAGTTAGTGGGCATGAGCATCACTAGGACCTCAGGAGGAAGCTGAGTCTTCCAGGAAATGGAGGAGGTGAGCCTGGTCAGTCATGTCCTTCCTGTAGGGAGCACCCAGCATAGCTGCCATGTCTGCATGGCATCTTACATGTGCAGCATGAGTACACA
>NW_004525102.1:103385-104466 GCF_000260255.1 Octodon degus
CTTTTCACTAAATTTTAACTGTAGTTGTGGATTTCTTTCCACAACAAATGTGAGTACCAGGACACAGGAATGCTAGCACCACCTCTGTGGCCTTGTCAATAGATGACATCTCAGTTGTTTTCATTGTCCCTTTGATAAAGATTTGTGTTATGAATACTTCAAAATTGTAACTGGCCAGTGGAGAAATGCAAATGACAACAACACTGAAATTTCATCTTATTCTGCAATGATTAGCCACCATTAAGAAATCAAATAATAACAAATGATAGCAAGGCTGAGGGCAAAGAAACCCTTCCTCATTGTTGGTAGGAATGTAAACTAGTGTATCTGCTGTGGGACTCAGGATAGAGATTCCTCCAAAACACTGAAACTATCAATTCCTTTTGACCCAGCTGTTGCCCTTCTACTGTTGTGGCAAAACTGATTCTGGGGAAGGAATGACACCCAAGGGGATTGGGTAGTAGTGATCAGCTTGATTTTACACCAGTGGTTCTGGCCAAGATCTGTTCCCACAACAAAGGCAGGTGCCCGGGACTTGTGCGCTAATACTTTTATATGTGGTATAAATAGGAGGTACAAAGGCAAGACGAAGCAGCATGGCAGTTCTCTGATTACCTAACAGGATTGAGATCATCTGTTACAAGGCCAGATGAATGGCCATCACTGACTAGATTAGTGATCATGCAGCTTGGTACATGCAGAAATCTTGCATGCTCTACTCTTTCATGGTTACAGGGGCCAAGAAAATAATCACAGAGCCAGTGAACACATACAGATCTGGGAGTTTCAAAAGAACAAAGTTTGTACAAAGAACTATGTTTCTGTTACAGTGTTTTCCTTTCAATAAGTATCTGTTTGAAAGAGATAAAGACAACATATTACAGTGATACATGCATATCCATGTATATAGCATCTCAACACGTAATAGCTAAGATTTCGAAGTAGCCATGTGCCCACTGAGAGATGAATGAAGAAAATCTGATATTTACCCTTAATAGAGTAATATTCTGCTACAGAGATCAATAAACCTGAGTCGCTTGTAGGAAAATGAGTGCACCTTGAAACCACAATGTTAAGTAAA